>NW_012146523.1:3466345-3475477 GCF_000956105.1 Propithecus coquereli
AAATAATAAAATAAAATTCATCAGTGCCTCCCCAGTCCAAAAAATATCATCTGGGTTTGAATCTTAGTTCAGTCATTTTTTAAATTTGCACTCATGACCAATATATTTGCTGGAAGACTATTACTACCTATGGCTAATCACTGATCATCTCTAATGGTGGCAAAGAACGAGTGTGTATTCCAGAATTTACATATACCCCAAGGGGTGATGTCCATGGAATCGACAGGGGAGAACAGTGGACTGGGCTTTGGAGAGAGATGAAACACAGATTCTGATTTTTGTTCTGCCGCATGTCATCCATGCAATTGTGGACCTCCACTCACTGAGTGGGCACAATGGCTCATGCCTGTAATCCTAGCACTCTGGGAGGCTAAGGCAGGAGGATTGCTTGAGGTCAGGAGTTCAAGACCAGCCTGAGCAAGAGAGAGACCCCATCTCTACAAAAAATATTAATAGAAAAATTAGCTGGGTATGGTGACACATACCTGTATTCCCAGATACTTGGGAGGCTGAGGCAGGAGGATCCTTTGAGCCCAGGAATTTGAGGTTGCAGTGAGCTATGATGATACCACTGCACTCTAGCCAGGGTATCAGATCAAGACTCTGTCTCAAAAAAGAAAAAAAAAAAAACAGATGATGATAGCTCGCTTGTACTATGACAGTGAAGATGAAAAGGAAAAAATGCACAGGAAGTGCTGAACACAGAGCCTGGCCCATAGGAAATACCCAATAAGGGTTAGTTTTTATTTTTATTACTATATTAAAGAGTAATGAAAAAATAACAAGGACAGGAAACAAACTGTGGACCAAGGAGGAGAGTGCTAATTAGTAGAAAATTTAGTGAGAAGCTTCATTTAGGTTTCCTGCAGCACTGGACTGATGGTCTAGCTCTGGATTTGGCATAAACTTAGAAGACTGTGAGGATAAGAGAGTCCTTTGTGGGTGGGTGGCAGTAAAAGGAAAAGCCTCTTTGGAAGAGGACAGGATTTGGCACAAGGATGAAAGAGGTGGGAGCAGCTGAGAAAGAAAGAGAGAAGGCACACTTGGACACTCTACAGAGCCACAGTCCAAAGTTCATTCCTGTGAGACTATGCTGGGAGCATCGCTGAAGGATTGTCAGGGTTTGTTTTCCTGTCCTCTTTCTGTGTGTTGCTAGAAATGTGAGGCTTGCAAATTTTAAAAGACTACTCATTGCTATTAATATTTGCTTAAGAGCCTTGGGAAGCATAAAAACACTAATAATGAAAACCACCACCACAACATAGTCATGAAAAGTGCTCCCAGGATGCTGGGCTGCAGCTCCTCGAGGTCTGCTCTGGCTGGGCTCTGTGGTGATGTGCAGCACAGGACACAAGTCATGACATTGTTGGCCTCCACAGTTGGTGCAGAACTGCCAGCAAGGGGCCTCTGGGATTTGGATGCCCCTGCAGGGCTCAGGCACGACTCTGCCCCAAGTGGTCCTACCTTCCATTCAGCTCCCCTACCATTTACTGAGTGCACACAGCAGCCCATTGTGCCCCCAGCTTCCATGTACATTGAGCATCATTCTACTTTGCAGATAAAGCTCCAGGAAGTTTTGAACATGCCCAAGGACACTTACTGTGTAAATATGGATCTAAGACTAGAGATTAGAACTCCGATCCAAATTCAGTTCTGATTACTTGTTGCCAATGAGTGGAGGATGCTGTGGGGAGGGTGGGATGGGGATGGGGCAGTAGAGCAGGGCAAGGCCAACCTGAGGTCAGGCCAGGCCTTTCACGGTGGAATGACTTGTGGAGACCTTCCTTTTGCCCATTTGAAAGGATCCCACCAGTTTTATTATGGAAAGGACTGCCCATTTTCTTGAAGAGTTCCAAAACTCAATTTCTTCTGCTTGATTTTACCTCAGTGTTATCTTCCAGAAAATAGTTTACAATCTCACTGGGATTGTAAAGAGTAGAGAAGAAATCAGAAAATGCCAGGAAAACCATAAGAGAACATTATGATATTAAAATGGGGCAATATATATGAAAATGCTTTGGTAAACTGAAACTTCTTACATATGTCTTTCCCCCTAAATTTATTATTGTTACCAGCTTAGCACATGGAGTTCTAAAATTATAGCATGTATTAGAATCACCTGGAAGGACTATTAAACCATAGATACAGATTTCTGAACCCTGGCCCAGCAATCTCCCTGAGTCAGGTAGGTCTGGGGTAAGGCCTAATGATTGCCATTTTTCCAATTAGGGTTTAATGTTAGTGTGAGACTACACTTTGAGGACACCTGTCCTAGTAGAAAGGTGCCTTGCTCATGCTTGAATTACAATCTCTCCCTCCTTTTGAACCCTCACCTTGAAATATATTTAACCCATGAGCTGGGTGCTATAGGAGAGAGCCCTTGAGGTAATTACTTGGCACACAAGTTTTCCCTCATCTTGGGAATGGTTCTCAATTATGCAGCACTGAGTTCCTACTGGACCTGTTCTGCACTGTGTAACTGTTATTCCTGGCCACAGTTGATTGACCTATCGGTGGATTACTGATCCATGCAGGGGAAATCTTCCAAGAATATAAAACGGGAACCTCTTCCACTGAGAAACTCCAAGTCTTTCTCACAGCTCTCAGGATAAAGAGCAAAATCTTTCATGTGTGTAATCATAAACAAAATCTTTCATGTGTGCTGTTACAGCCCCAACATATTATCAATGGTTTCATCTAATAAAGGATTATTTCTTGTTTAGTTTCCAATCCAGAGAAGTTGGCACCAAAAGAAGGGTCTGCTCCATGCAGTCACTCAGGGACCAGACATCTTCAATCTGAGGCTCCACCACCCCCTAGGTTTTGAGGAGTAGCTAATAGACAAGGTAAGCACCAGTGTGGTTTCAGTGGGAGGTTTCACAGGCCAGGCCTGCAGATGATGTTTATCAATTCCCACCCACATTCAATTAACCAGAATGTTAACAGAACCAAGAGGAAAGGGGAGGGGCTTGGTGGAACAGAAACATTTATATGTGGCTTTTAAGACCTTCTGAGATCTAGCCCCTGCCTATTTCTGAAGGACTCCGTTCTGTTCCCACCACAAGGAATATGCTATTCCTTCATGTGAAATATTCTTTATTCCAATGTTGCCTTCTAAACTTCTAGCTATCCTTCCAATTATAACACCCAATTGTGACTTCTAGTTATAACTAGGAAGGTAACTAGGAACAAGTTTTACTATGACATATATTTTAATAGAATCATTTGCCTCTCCTTGAATTTCAAGTAATTGTAACTATGCTTATATTTGTGTGATTACTTCATTAATTCTATAATTCTACATTCTTTATTCATTCTACATTCTTTATTCATTCTACATTCCTCATGAGGCTGTAAATCCCATGAAGGCAGGGACTTTTCAGTTATGTTCTTTGGATCCCTATTGCCCATCACAGTGTTTAACAAATAGTAAGTAATTGATCAATATTTGTTTAATGAAGAAAAAGAAGGAGTAAAGGAAGGAGGGAAGGATGGACAATTAGTAGAGCTATTTTTTGTTAATGGTGACATTCCATAGAGAAGTTCCTGGTTCTCATGTTGTTGAGATTTCTTCGTTTTGTGATCCTTGTATAGTCAACTCCTCCTTCAATTCTTTGAGCTCTCCCAAAATCTTTCTAATAAATTGCCCACTGAAGGTTAATTAAACAGAGCCAGTTTATGTGGCTTCCTAAGAAAATAATTCCAAGTCAGCATTTCTTTCTTTTTTTTGTTTTTTTTTTTTTGAGACAGAGTCTCACTCTGTTGCCCAGGCTAGAGTGAGTGCCGTGGCATCAGCCTAGTTGACAGCAACCTCAAACTCCTGGGCTCAAGCAATCCTTCTGCCTCAGCCTCCCGAGTAGCTAGGACCACAGGAGTGTACCACCATGCCCAGCTCTATATATATATTTTTAGTTGTCCAGATCATTTTTTTCTATTTTTTAGTAGAGACGGGGTCCCACTCTTGCTCAGGCTGGTCTCGAACTCCTGACCTTGAGCGATCCACCCCCCCCGCCCCCCAAAGTGCTAGGATTACAGGCGTGAGCCACCGCGCCCAGCCAGCATTTCTTAAATTGTAGTACATATGAATACCTGGAGATCTGGCTAAGACATAGATTTTAGTTCAGTAAGTCTTGGGGGTGCAGTGGGGTCTTGTATTTCTAACAAGCTCCCAGGAGTTCCTGATGCTATTCCTTCATGGGCCACATTTTGAGAAACAAGATTTGGCTTATGTATCGTAATCCAGCAGAATGATCATTCAAAGAATTTGTTCTGTAGTGCCATTGCCACTTGGTCCATGGTGGAAGGAGTGAATTCTCTTCCCCTACCATGTTGTTACACTAAAAGCTGATTCACTCCATTTGATTTCAAGTCTTCATCCTCCAGCTGCTCTCACGGCACCTGCAGCATCTATGCTACTTGTTGGGTTTGATTTCCTGCTTCTTGACCTAATGCTAATTTTAAATTTCACATCACCTGGCCAGTTCACTGGACTGTGTGACTATTTACTGCCAGTATGTAATTTTCCAAGACAATAAATTAACTATCAAAATGCCAAGTCTGGCAGACACAGCCTATTTTCTATAAATGGCATTTTCACCACCATTGCTTTAAAAGACGGAGTAGCTGTCATCTCTTGGGAATTAACTGGCCTGCTGTTCTGGAAAATATCAACCCTGCTCAAGATTCTACACAATCTACAGAACCAGTAAAACCTCTTTCTGAAAAAGTAATTACAATATTTTTCTTTTGGATAATTCTTTTACCTTACAAAACCTATTGATGTATGTCATTTTATTCTACTGTCACATTCTTAAGATTAGCTCTTGGTCATCTATGTGAATGGTACCTTGTAGGACTGTGCATTGTATCCTAAGTATGCAAAGTTGCCTTGCAGCACCAGGGATGATAGGTTTATATATGAGCCTTGTGTACAGATGGCTATTTTGTGAGAAGCTCTATGAACCAAGCATCAGTATGAGAGCCCCATCTCACAGTATGTAACACAAAAGAACAAACATGTCTTTACCTCGTGTAACAGAATATAGACAGCAGATGATTCTGAGTGGAAGCATCATCCCCCTGGGGAGGCATATCAGATGAAAACGAGAGTGTGTTAGTGTGTAAAACTATATTCCAAAATGATTTGACTAGTTGATGATTTTAAGTAACTTTGATGGAAAGTGAGATATTATTTTTATCCATGTATTAAAGAAAGCTTGAACCTTGTCATATCATGTCAAGTCAGTCCAAGTGCTCTTGGGTATGGCAATGACAGATTTCAGAAAATGCCTGGGGGTGAAGACTTGTTCAGGAGCACATGGGAGCCTTCCCCAGAAGGCTTGAGCAAAAGGGACAAGAGCTCAGGGAATCTGAATGTCACTGCTATTTTCCCCTTTTGCGTCCACAGGCTAGTAAGTGCTGGGAAACCAGAAGATATGGCCAAGATTTTGAAGAAATGTGAGTAGTGTTAATATAAGCTGATTATTAATTTTAGGAGAAATGTAGACATCACCACCTCATGACTATGGTCCATGTTTCGATGACAACATGTCAACCTCCACACTGATATACTGTTATATATCTCCTCTTAAGAAGATTTCAAATTGAATATTGTTATCTGCAACATAAGATGGGGAAACAGAGACTTAGAAAGATAAGCAACTTGTCCAGGGTTATTACACAGGAAGTATTCAAACTCAGCCTGATTCACTGGACTCCAAAGCCTGGTCATATCTATTCTGCTTCATGATCTTTGTACCTGCTGTGTGGACCATACTCCCCATGATATTGGCACCACAGACTGGGTTAAAGAGAAGAGAGAGCTCGTTGCTCCATTATTAGCTCCACTACTTATTCATGCTGAAATCATCCAGAACCTACTTTGCCTTCTGGTTCACTGTATGCATGCACAGTGTTTCCATAACATTCCATTAAGAAATTCAAAATTGGATCTATTTCTTCGGGTTTCTCTTGGTCTGTGGAGAAATCTGAGTCACCTCTGGCCCACTGAAGTGACCTGAAGGGGCTCTAGTATCACTCCTTCACTCCTACACCAGGTGACCAAGTTTTTGCATCTGAATTAGAATCTGAGATTATTATAAGGAGGAAGAAAACTCCTGCCCTGATCTTCCAAATAAGAACATAAATTCCACCCTTATAAACATGGACCTTTGCCAGGAGACTTCTACCCTTCACATCCGAGAGGGAAAGAAATATGTTGTATCTTTTTAAATGAAATTAAAATCTCTGTTTCCTTTTGACCTCTTGGTCCCTGCTCTACCTCATTCTTTACAGATTCTTGGTTGCTGTGGTCTTTGCAAGGCATTTCTTTTGGCTCAAGTTGACTTGGGGGATACCCTTAGAGTCTACTATGGAGCTAAGGAATGATTTGTCAATAAAGAAATTTCATGACTTTGTGAGGTGGTGAGTATTTCTGTTGGAATTGAACTCTAATTTTAAGCCACTATGGTCCGAGAAAGTACACAGTATAATTTCTATTTTTCTGAATTTGTTGAGGTCTGATTTGTGGCCTAGTATGTGGTCAATTCTGGAGAAAGTTCCATGGACTGATGAGAAGAATGTAAATTCAGCTTTATTTGGGTGGAATGTTCTGTAGAGATCTGTCAGATCCTTTTGTTCAAGAGCTCTGTTTAAGTCCATTATTTCTTTGCTTACTTTCTGTTTGGAAGATCTGTCCAGTTCATTCGGTGGGGTGTTGAAATCCCCTGTTATTATGGTGTTATTGTTTATCATGTCATTTAGATCAGACAAGGTTTGCTTTATGTAACTGGGTGCTCGTGTATTGGGTGCATAGATATTAAGGATTGTAAACTCTTCTTGTTGGATCTTCCCTTTCACCAATATATAGTGGCCATCTTTGTCTTTTTTTACTTTTGCTAGTTTAAGCTTATGTTATCTGAGAATAGTATAGCTACCCCTGCTTTCTTTTGACTTCCATTTGCCTGGATGATAGTTTTCCATCCCTTAACCTTTAGTCTGAAGGCATCTTTGTGGGTTAGATGTGTTTCCTGTAGGCAGCAGATACTAGGCTTGTGGATTTTTATTGACTCTGCCAGCCTGTATCTTTTCAGAGGACAGTTCAGTCCATTCACATTTATTGAGAGGATTGAGAATTGTGGTAGATTTCCATTCATATTGTTGGGTGAAATCCTGTTGTTTTGTTTTGCTCCTTGAGTCATCATGAAGTCCACGTTCTAGGCTTTAACTCTTGAATGATTTTACTTTGAAGAGTGTCTATTGTGCTGTTCAGTGTGTAATGCAGGACTGAGTACTTCCTGTAGGGCTGGTCTGGTCTTTGCAAAATCTATCGGTGATTGCTTGTCTGGGAAGGATTTTATTACTTCCTCATAGATGAAGCTTAATTTTCCCGGATAAAGAATTCTGGGTTGGGCATTATTCTGTTTTAGAAGATTAAGGATAGGGACCCAGTCCCTTCTGGCTTGTAGGGTTTCAGATGAGAAATCAGCAGTTAGTCTGATTGGCTTTCCTTTATAGGTTATTTGTAGCTTTCGTCTCGTTGCTCGAAGAATTGCTTCTTTCGTATTTACTTTGGTCAGTCTAATAACTACGTGACGTGGTGATTGCCTCTTCACATTGAGTCTCCCAGGAGTTCTGTGTGCTTCTTGTATCTGGATGTCCAGATTTCTGGCCAGGCCTGGCATATTTTCCTCCAGTATTCCATGAAATAAGTTTTCCAGCCCTTGAGTATCTTCTTCTTCTCTCTCTGGAAGACCGATGATCCTAAGGTTCTATTTTTTTACATAATCCCACATATCTTGAAGGCTTTGGTCTTGTCTCTTGCTTCTGAGTTCTTTTTCTTCGTCTGATTTATTCAGCGTGAAGACATTGTCTTCAAGCTCTGAGATTCTTTCCTCTGCATGATCCATTCTGTTCTTGAGGCTTTCCATTGTATTTTGAAGTTCCCTGAATTCCTCCTTCATTGACAAAATTTCTGTTTGGTTTTTCCGGAGTATTTCAATTTCTTTGGAAAATTTTTCATTCATTTCCTGGATTGTTCTGTGGTTTCTATATGTTGGGATTCTATTTTCTCTTCTATTCCATTCAGTTTCCTTACAATCCATAATCGGAATTCTTCCTCTGTCAGCTTAATTGTATCCTGTACATTGGTATCTGTTGATGGAGATCGAATATTTTCTTTTGGAGGTGGCTTTTCTTTCTGATCTTTCATGTTTCCTGTGTTCTTTCATTGATTCTTTCTCATCGGGCTACTTTGTCAAGGACTGGATGTGCTATGACTGGTTTATCAACTTAATTTTGGGGTTCCAAAGGGAAGGTCTTTGGCAGAGCTGAAGAGATGTTCCCTGGTCTTGTGCTGTCTTGGTGGGATTTTGGCCTGTTGGGTTATCACTGGCCTGTTGTCTGCTCCTTCTGCTTACAGAGATTAGTGAGTTTCTTTTCCTTGCTTAACTTTCCAGGAGTTGGGTCACTTTTCAGTGTGTGACTCCGCTATCGACTACTTGGTTGAGGTGAAAGGCGCTGGGTTTAGTTATGAGGTTGCTCTCTCTTTTGTTGCTTGAATTTTGCATGGAGGGGTCAGTTGTCAAGGTATTCCAGAACCTTTGAATTGAACTCTAAATTCCGAAATGGGACATACAAAAGCCTCAATCGATTGTTGACTAACTCCTGGCTCAAGGAGGAAATATAGAGGGAAATCAAGAACTTCTTTGAACTAAATTATAACGGAGAAACAAGCTATCAAAACCTATGGGATACAGCAAAAGCATTTCTGAGAGGAAAACTTATAGCAACAAATGCTCATATCCAAAAAACAGAAAGATCAGAAACTGACAACCTAATAAATAGAATCAAGGACTTGGAAAAGGAAGAGCTAACCAATCCCAATCCAAATAGAAGAAAAGAAATAACTAAGATCAAAGCACAATTAAATGGAATTGAGAACAAGAGAACTATACGCAAGATCAACAAAACCAAAAGCTGGTTTTTTGAAAAGATAAACAAAATTGACACCCCACTGGCTAGATTGACTAAAATCCAAAGGGAAAGGTCTCAAATAAACTCAATCAAAAATGAAAAAGGAGAGGTCACAACAGATGCCATGGAAATACAAAACATTATTTTTGATTACTACAA
>NW_012146523.1:3478016-3493166 GCF_000956105.1 Propithecus coquereli
CAAGGAGTGCAATGCGCACCACCCGAAGGATGGACATATTTGAAACTCGGACTTGGTGGGGGGGACCAAGGGCAACATACGTAACCTAAACATCTGTAGCCCCATAATATGCTGAAAAAAAAAAAAAAAAAAAAAGAAATTTCACAGGGCAGGTTTACTATTTCCCGTGCATCCCTAATCCCCCCACAAGAGATAAAAAACATATGCAAAATAATCATAAAAGATAAATATTTAAAAATGCATTATCAAGCACTTACTATATGCCAGGGAAAAATAGGTTCAGCTATAAAATATTCCCAGTGAGAAAAAATTATGTGGGAGAAACAGAAAGTGTGGGGATATGGTTGAAAATCTTGTTGGAGGGACCTTCTGGACTATATCATCAAAAGAACAAAAAGCAAGGGACAAGAGATGCAAATTGTGATTACTCTAGTGTCTTCCTTTCACTTCTGGTCAACTTGTCAACACAGTTCAGGAGAATCTGTTTCAGGATCAAGGGACCTGAATAATGGTTTTAGTGTCCCAAAGAGCTAGACATCTGTGAAATATTTGAAATATTCTAGTTGTTCATATCTAATCACAGGATGGTTTTGTGTTTTTTTTTTTGTTTTCACTCTTCCATTCAGCAGCTGAAAATCTTCTAGGATTGGGGTCCTTAGCCACATTCCACTTGAGTACCAATTTCCAGTGTCTTAAAATAAATCTTTCAATGAATACTAATGTTCTCATAAGAAACCATCCCAAGGCCAGCAAAACTCTGACAAGAAGAATTTGCTTTGAAATGTGTCAAACATTCAGGATTTTATTTATCGTGGGAGTTGCCCAGACTGTTGACAAATCCCAAAAGTTATTGTGTGGAAAGGTTTTAAGAAAACAGTTACATCTCACCCTTTGGAGTTCTCCAGAGGAGCTCAAATGCAGAGCCTGAGTGAATCAGCTCATGTTATCTTTCAAGGGAAAAACTGCCAGGTTGCAGATGAGGTTACCGAGTGCTTTGTCTGATCCGGCCCTTGGTGAAATCTTGTCCATAGAATTAGCAGAGGCATCACTCTGTTCACCCGGATGGACCCAGAAGAAAAGCATGTCAAGAGGGTGGTGACAATGGGAAACTGCCTCCTGGAAACTGGATATCACAAAGATAAGGGACTCTGATGTCTCATTGGTACAGTGGGATTCTAGAACTGTGTTAACGGCTTCAGGATGGTAAAAGAGGGAAAGCACTCGTCTGGAAGTATGCAGACCCAATCTCTAATCCCAGCTCTCTATGAATCAACCGTGTGACTTTGGGCAAATCACTTTTCTTCTCTCTGGGCCTTAGTTTTATCTTCTATAAAATAAGTAAAACATTCCAAGTCGTCCAGTGTGATAACCCCTAACTACATGTGAATTAAATTATAGCAAATTAAAATTTATTTTCTCAGTCACACTAGTTAAATCCCAATGCCACATGTGACTAGTTGCTACCATATTAATGGCACAGATTATAAACCATTTCCAATATAACAGAAAATTCTATTCAATAATGCTGATAGAGATGATGTATTCTGGTCTTTTCTAACTCAAAAATTCTGAATCCATGCCCACACACCATTTGTATCAGCCAGGATTATAAGGCATGGACTCCTGGCCCTAGAACAGTAGCCTTTGTCTGCTAAACGAGATAATGAGGGTGGCATTTGTAACAGAGTGGGGAGACGTTGGCTGGGATCAGCATTCACCCACAAGCAGATGCAACAAAGAACACAATGGAAAATCCCACTAAAGGGGAATGGGGGAGAGGGCTGGCTGGCCAGATGGTACTCCTGGATTCCCGTTCCCAAACCTCCCACTTGATCAGACATCTAAAAGGGGCAGAAATAGTAGACTCAGTCCTCAGAGAACAGGGCCTTTTATTATTTACTTACCCATAACCAGTTAACTCAGGATAATTCAGAATTTAGAACCTGGTTAATGCCATAAGAACTGAACTCCAAAAACAACTGAACTCCAGAGATGTTAGTATTATGGATTTACTTTTCCAGCAAGCCTATGGGGAAGATGTAACTCATAATTATGATCTCCCTGTACCTGGGAACATAAAACTCATAGAACCAAACCCAGATACCTTATTTGCTTAGCTCCTATTTTTTCCTTAGACACAATTGAGTTTTGGTTGCTATTGTGGTTGTTGAGTTTTTAATTTTTAAGTCAAAGAGAGCTCTGAGCAAAGAAGAGGGGCGTTGTTGGAAGGATACAGGGACCCAGTCCAAATGGAAATAAATCCTACACATTATTCATTCTAATGAGTTGTAACAAAATCTACAGCTGACTCTCATTTAATCATAGCCTCAGGGTCCAGACAGCTGTGCCAGTGGAAAACCTACAGCAGCACTCTCTGCCCAAAGCTTACATTCTCTACTCAACCTATGTCAGCCCTTTCTCTAATAAAAACAAGACTGATGAGAAACATTTACCTAGCACTAGTTATGCAATCAACAGGCTTCCAAATGCTTTAGGTATATTTGCTCATTTAATCACCACAGTAAACTTATGAGTAGGTAATGTTATTGTTCCCAATTTATAGTACAAAACTGAGGCACAAAGAGTTTGAATGATTTGCACAAGATCACACAGCTGGGAAATGACAGAAAGGAATTCTGTACTTAGGAACTCTACTTTTAGAATCTCCATGTTTCACCATGATTCTATACAGCCTTTCTAAATAAATTAGGTTTTTACCTGAAAGCCAGCTTGTAAAAGGCAGAATTCGTGTAAAAAACACAGTTTCAAGGTCAATATACAATAGAAAAGCAGACAAAAAGAACACAGTGGCTGTAACGGGAGCTAGGGTGAGTTCCGTTGGCCCTGTTGAATACAAATTGTGACCATAACCGTCATGCAAATCAAAACCCCAAACACATCCACATAACCACAGCCCTTGCTTAGGCAGTATTAACTAACTGGACTTTTTCTTTTCTTTCCTTACTCTGAAAGTACAACAAACAATGAAATAGTAAGAAGGAAGAACATTATAAGGAGGATGAGGTCATAAAAAAGAGATATAGATAAGTGAGAAGTTGTGAGTATGAATATGATTCATGTGGAAGGAAGCCCACTTTAGAATGGGTAGGAACTTATGATGTCTGTCGTCATTTAGGAGGGTACAAGAAGTACATCAAGGGACAAGTCTCTTCTTTCGAGGCATGATGGCTGTAATTCAGGGAGCTGCCATTTCATGGTTAGTAAATTTGCTAAGACAGAAGTCAGTGCTAGACTCTCCCAAACAGCGATATCAGAGAAAGTCAAGAGGTCAATGCACAGTCACAGGCCAGCTATGATTTGTCAATGAAATAACCCTCTCCTATGAAACAGTCATATGAGAGAATTTAATGCTTTTGCTAAGACATTGAGGGATAAGATAAGTAGCAACCTAAAAAAATAGTTTATCTGAGGACTATGTGGCAACTTCTTTTGTACTCACTGTGTACTGATTGCTACTTTATCTTCAGTGGAAAACACTCTGTATTTGTTTCCTAGAAACAGAGACCTGCTCCGGGAAGGTTTTACTGCCAAGGCTAGTCCTTCCATCGCCAGTATCCCCATTTGCAACACACATGTGCATGCACACACATACACCCCTCCATCTGAGTTCTAGCAGCAAGGTCAAACGCCTTAAGCTTTCCACTTTCCAGGTCTGTACTGTTTCTGTTCATGTCCTTTCACACACTTGCTGCTATCTTCCGTTCCCTAAATGATGCTCTTCTCTAGAGGCAGAATACATACATGTTAGATCCAGCCATTACTATGTTTGTATCTGGTTTTGGCCACTTGCTAGCTTTGTTAATATAGAAAATGGAAAATTTTCTTATCCCCTGTGAGCCTTATTTTCCTCATCTGTAAAGTAAAATTGGTGGCTCCTACTTCATGGGGTTATTAGGTGCAGATAAAATGTCTGTCATATAATAAATGTTTAAATGATCAGTTTCTTTTAACTATTTCTTCCTATCTTAGGTCCAGAGGATAGACAATGTTAGATATTAATAAGTGCTTATTAAATATGTGTATGAAGGAAAGAATGATTGAATGAGAATGAGTTTTCCATGAATAGCAATGGTTCCGAGTTTGACACAATAAAAACACCCTACTAAGTCAAGTAGATTCTAGTCTTTTACTTTCCTAAGTCCTTTTCCCTGTCTTCCTACAAAGTATACACCCTGATTTCTTTTGTTCATGTCATTAAAATGACATGTCTGACTACAGAGATACGTGGAATCAAATGAAGCTATGAGCGATGTCGCCCTAAAAGATAGGAAAATGATGAAAATAATTCAGAATGGAATCAAGCAGTTGAATTTAACCAAGTGGGTAAAGCAGCATGAATTGCCAAGTTCCTTGAGTAGACAGAAGAAAAGACACTGAGAGGACTCACACTCAGAATAGTGGGAAGCCTGCTCTGGTTAAGTTTTAGAGTCCCTGCCACGGTGACCACAAAGAGCCTGCAAATAAATTTTAATCAAGGTCCTACACAATATCTCTAGTTCTTAGGTCACCTTCACTAGTTGAAAAGACAATAACTGTCTCATTATCAAACAAGGACCTTTCAACTTGGAGAAAATTTGGAAATAATTATAGACATGTTTAAGAGAATTATGGTCTTAGTATTTTGCATTAATTATATGCTTCATATTTTAAGAGTTTATAATGTTTAAAACAATTTTGCCTTTGAGAGTAACATACCAGCTTTATGATTCCAATGTGAAATGTGTAAATGAGTAATTGATTTAGACATCTGACTTGAAGCTGAACTCCTATTATGTGTATAATCAATGTGGAACCATTTAACATAAATTAAAAATTTTTATTTTCAAAAGATTAATTTATATATTCGAAGGAGTAATTTCAATGGCCTAAATATTTTTTGCTTGTCAGTTACTTGAAATTCTTAAAAAGGAAATCTCATATATGAAATTAATAAGTTGAGCTTAAAATATTTAAGAGTTTTATATTTAAAGCTTTATATAGAGCAGAACATTAATTGAAATTCCTTTAAAACTGAGGGACATATATTTGCTAAATGTTATACATACAATAAAAGATTTGTAATTTTTTCTTATTTCTTACTTTTCTTCTTAAAAGTAAGAAAAAATTAGATTGTTGAATTAATTTTAATAATTAAATATTAAAAATTAAATAACATCTGGATTATCTTCTCTGTTAATTAGTGTCTTACTAAGGAACACCAAGTCTTGTCTTATCAGTTCACTATACCTGGTTGTTTCATCTTCTTTTTGCTGAATCTCCTAAACATATTAAGGATTTGGATAGCATCCACTAGAGGGGCCAGACTATGGGGCTCTAAACTATCACAGAAATACATCAGAAAAATAACTTAAGGTAGCTTGGGTTTTTAAATCTACCCATAATGGGCAAAAAGTGTAAGTGTAGCCTCCTCCCCATCATGGGGAGAATAAAGGAAGATGGGGGTGGGAAAAAAGAAAGGAAGAGAAAAAGGAAAAGAATAACACAAAGCAACAGCAACAGAAAAATAAAACAAAACAAAAACCACCAACCCTGAACTGAAGTCAGCCAGTTGGATAAGATGAGCAGAAACCAGTGCATGACTAGGAATGTCATTCCAGCATGACCAGGAGAGGACTGATCCTGAGGACTAAATATCAATCCATTTCATATGCATTCCAAAAAAAAGAACGAAAGAAAAAGAAAACTGGAGTCAGAAAAGGAACTACACAAAAGCAGCAAGCATTTACATAAACATATTTTGACATTTTGGAAGATATTTTGTACCTTTATGCATGCAAGCTATTTCTGTCTATAGTGAGTGAAAACTATCATCTATAATCAGCTATGACTACCAAAATGTGGTCACATAAAAGATCATTCCAAATAAATTACATCGTATTAGAGTAGCACATTTAATAAATGCCTTATTTTGAATATAGAGAATGAGGTATATATTTTATTAATGAAAAGTTAGCTCCTTACTAATAAATAGTAAACAAAAAATTAAGAACATTGATTTGAATGGTGTGTTGACTTATGGCCAGCTGGTGTGCCCACATGGGATGGGAGACATAGGGTATCTGTAATTCTAGATACTTAAACTATACTTAGGCCAAATTTCCGTAAAGCCTTATGGAGCATTAGCAATTTTCCATGGGCATTCTTACACAAATGGTATGCTTTGACTTGTAAATCCAACAGAAAGGCACTGAAATGTGTATAGAAGAAAAAAATGTGAAAATAGAAAACCAAGAATTAGAGAATAGAATAGGCATTCTGATATTAATAGGTATTTCATTTTTTAATTTTTTTTTAATTTCAGCATATTACCAGGGTACAAATGTTTAGGTTGTGTATGTTGCCTTTGCCCCACTCACGTCAGGGCTTCAAGTGTGTCCATCCCCCGGCCAGTGCACACCGCACCCATTAGGTGTAAATATACCCATCCCCTCCTCCCCCTTCCCATCTGCCCGACACCCCATGAATAGGTCATTTCAAGCTAATTCCACCAAAATAAGATTACTATACAGAGAAACAATTTTAAAAATCAGGCAAGAGTAAGTCAGACCACCCACTGATGCCAAAAGATGTATGATTCTACAAAGGCCGATGTTAGAAGTGGTGCAGCCCCTGGATCTCTGGGAGATAGACCAGGTTTAGATTGGGTGGGGCTGGCCTTTTTCCTTTAAAAAGTGCCAATCAACATGATCCAGTAAGGAGAAAAAAAAAAAAAACTACTAACATACCAACCACATGGAGGAATCGCAATATGTTGGACTAAAGAAGCCAGATTCAAAAGTACACTCTATGTTTCCATTTGTAAGAGGTTCAAGAACAGGTGGTGTTAGAAATATAAGAATGCCTCAGGACAGACTTAAATGTGGTATAAAGGAACTTTTTGTCGTGATGGAAATAGAATATATCATCTTCTGAATGGCAGTTACATGTATATATTTGTCATAATTCATTGGCCTGAGAGTTTTTCAATTTCACTGTATTTAAATTATATTTCAATGAAGAATTTTAGAATAAGCAGACACACATACACACAAATGAGTTACCATTACATACACACCACAGTGACTAAATTGAAAAAGATGGAAACTACCTGGTATTGGCAAGAATAAGAAGCAGGTGCCTAACCAGTGTCTAGCTCATACGATGCTCTTGAAAATATAAACTTGTACAATAACATTGGGAAAAATGCTTGACAGTTTCTACTAAAACTAAATACACACTTATGTTATGGCCCAGAAAATCCACTCCTAGGTATATATTCCTAACAGAAATGTTCACATGAGTGCACCAAAGATTTGTACATATTTTTTGTACATATTTTTGCAATAATTCCCAATTGGAAACTGTCAAATATTCATCAAAATTAGAATGAATAAAAAAATCATAGACTAGCAATACAATGGAAAGCTACTAATTTTATGCAACAATATGAGTTAATCTCACTAATATAGAGCACAGCATGTGAATATTTTCTCCCATTCTGTAAGTTGTCTGTTTGCTCTCATGATAGATTCCTTGGCTGTGCATAAGCTGTTACATATCCGATAAAGGGCTAATGACTAGAATTTATATAGAACTCAGGAAAATCAGCAAGAAAAAATAAAACAACCCTATCAAAAACTGGGGAAAGGACAGGAACAGAAACTTTTCAAAAGAAGATAGACTAAGGCCAACAAACATATAAAAAAAAATGCTCAACATCTCTAATCATCAGGGAAATGTAAATCAAAACTGCAGTGAGATATCACTTATCTCCAGTGAGAATGGCTTTTATCAAAAAGTCCCAAAACAATAAATGTTGGTGTGGATGTGGAGAGATAGGAACCCTCATACACTGCTGGTGCAACTGCAAACTAATACAATCTCTGTGGAAAGCAATATGGAGATACTGCAAAGAGCTACAAGTAGGACTACCATTTGATCCAGCAATTCCATTACTGGGCATCTACCCAAAGGAACAAAAGACATTCTATAAAAAAGACATCTGCACTCAAATGTTTATAGTAGCACAATTCACAACTGCAAAAACGTGGAAACAACTCAAGTGCCCATCAATACATGAGTGGATTAATAAAATGTGACATATATATACCATGGAGTTCTACTCAGCCACAAAAAACAATGGTGTTCTAGCACCTCTTGTATTATTCTGGATAGAACTGAGCCCATTCTACTAAGTGAAGTATCACAAGAATGGAAAAACAAGCACCACCTGTACTCACCATCAAATTGGTATTAACTGACCAACACTTCTGTGCACATATAGTAATAACATTTATTGAATGTTGGGCAAGTGGGAGGGGGAAGGAGGGGACAGGTATATACATACCTAATGGTTGAAGTGCATACTGTCTGGGGGATGGATAGGCTTGAAGCTCTGACTTGGGCGGAGCAAAGGCAATATATGTAACCTAAATATCTGTACCCCTATAATATGCTGAAATTAAAAAAAAATTTAAAAAATAAATAAAATAAAATATTTTATACCTAAAAAAATAACAAAATCCATCTTCATAGTTAATAAAAGACACTCTTCTCTGAAAAGCATCATTTTAGTGAGAAAATAGCCCTTAAAAATAATTTGATGGTCAAAGAAACAATAAGAACAAGAGTCTTAGAGAACCTGTGGTGTGTTATGTCAGGTGAAACCACTGATTATTCTAGTTCTTCAGGACAGTTTCTTAGGTACTTTGTGATTCTGGCTTCTCTGAGAAGATCAACTGCCTGTAGGAATTGTATAGAGAAGGCAGACCAAGGTGCAGGCAGAAGATGAGACAGTAAACATGGAAAGAAAAGATGCTAGCCTACATCCATCTGGAAGAGATTATCTTGGGACAGAGCATCTCTTGAAAACTGATGATCGAGCAGGTACCATTTTGAGTGGAAAAGAAGACATGTTTCTTGAATGATCCCTAATGATGAATGGTGCTAGATGGAGTAGCTACTATTGGCTTATCAGCCACAGACCGGGTTTAGTACCACATTATGTGCCTTCCTTGCAACTAGTGCCAGGCTGGCCTGTTGTTTCCTGGGTGGATAGATGGGCCCCAAATGGGGCGGTGAATGGAAAATTTCTTCATTAACAAGAACACATGTGAAAACTTGAGATTGATGATGGTAAGTTCAAAAGCTAATGTGAGTTTAGTGATTGCCTTTTGCATGGGTGGGGAGATAGAACTGGTGGAAGATAGAGATGGCTCAGTATCAGAATTCAACCTCGGTGTCTAATAAGTGTCAAATTCACTACACATTTGTGGAAGAAATAGAATTACGGTGTAGAAAAATTGATATGATTGAGAATAGAGAACTCAATCTATTTTGTCTTCTGTACTACTTAAATATATTTCTTAATACATGGTGAAAATAGTGTTGAATTAACATTGCTTTGTAGAAAAGCCATCTTAACTATTACAGATGCTGGGTGAAGTTTTAGTATTACCTGCAATAAATCAAGGGTGTTAAACCATGTATTTCCTAATTCTTTGTTGTTACTTCCTGCCTCCATTCCGCTCACAAAACCATATGTGGGGCACTTCAGGGAAGCAGTGTCCCCTTTCTTGAGTGAGTTCTTCCCATGTTCTTCCTTTTAACTCCTGTAAATCTTTTAGACATGTACCCATTTGCTTTGGTCCTACCTTCAGAGAGAAATAATGCTAAGCCTTTAATGAGTCTCCAATGTAAAGTTATCATTATTCTGAAACATGTATAAACAGGATATAAAAACACAGAATAAGAGCAACAGAATCAGAAAGATTCTAGCATGCAACATGATCATAAGCACAAAAAGGAGAGCAGAGGGTACTGTGGGGAGGTGCCAGTAGGCTAGTACTGTATGGGATTTGAAGGCTAATTCAGGGTGTGCTTTAACTACACCGGTATCGGAATTCAATTTCTGCAGAGTTTGAGCTAAGCAACAAAAGGCACTTGGTTAAAAGAAAACATGATTGCAGAGGATTAAGGGAATAAGATAAATACCATATACTACTAAATATTCAGAGAAGGTTCAGCCAACTCATTTTGCAGAATTTTAGAAGTAAAATATCTTTGAGGATGATGAAGCCCAATCCTTTAATTTCATGGTTGAGGAGAGATAAGTCTTGTTCAGGGACAGTGGTGGTGCCAAGACTAGAATGCTGGTAACAAGCTTCCTGGGCCAACTTCTTTTCCATTGCACCAGGGACATTTGGATGCTGATGCTTGTTTGTAGGAGTTAATAATGAACACAAAGACTGACTAGTCAGCTGGCCCATATAAGTCCCTACTGTTTGCCTTCCAGGAGTTGTCACTCATCTCCCTCAGAAATGGAGAGGTCCCTTTGAATTAAACTTTATTGACAAAAACAGGTGGTTTTCCATAGTTTGCTGATTTGACTCTTTTAGAGTATTGCATTAAAACAGGTACTTCTCTTGATCACAGAGTTTTGGCATGCTCTTAAGTTTTATAACAGAGGTAAATACCTCACTTACCTCATCCTACTTCCAACTCTGCTCTTACCACCTTTTGGTTTAAAGAAAGAGGTAACTTGCCCCTAGAGAAGAATCTTCTACCTTGCATCAGGTAAGGTACAGGAACTTAATTGGTCCCAGAAAATCAAAGTCTCCCTCCACATGTTTTCCTTGGCATATTTCCTGCATAGTTTGTGATTATTTCATTCCCTATGTTTAATTCTTAAGAATCCCCAATTATTATATACTGGGCATGAAAATATCACCCATCTACTTAGGCTTCATCAGCCTGAAGCTTTCAAAATAGTTAGAATAGAACCAACACATTTTAAGGAGCCACAGGAAGAAGAGTGGGCCTGGCCAGAAAGGAAAGATGAAAGGAGGGTTTACCTAAAGCTACCATAGAAAGACCCAACTGCCACATTTCAAGAAATTCAGTTAAATTTTTTGCACAGGTGCCATGATATAGAGGAACATCGCAAGGGAGAAATTGTGTGGAAAAGAGAGAATGCTTTAGAAGCAGACAGATTTGAATCTTATACTTCCTTGCCCTTGAACAATTTAACTATTGTGATCATTGCAGCATCCAATGATAATAATTTATTTATTGAACAAATGTTTACTGGGTACCTACTAGGTGCTAGGCACAAATATGAAAGCATAAGAAACACCAGGTGAAAGCAATAGAATGTTGCCTTCATGGGGCTTGCATTATAGTAGGGAAACAAATAATAAACACATAATAAAAAAACAGACATAATAAATAAACCAATAATATAATGGGTTAGAAGGTGATAAATACTATGAAAAAAGTGTACAGTAGGGTAAAGGGGATCAGCAGTGCTGGGTGGAGGGGCAGGTTGTAATTTTTTTTTTTTTTGAGACAGAGTCTCACTCTTTTGCCTGGGCTAGAGTGAGTGCCATGGCGTCGGCCTAGCTCACAGCAACCTCAAACTCCTGGGCTCAAGCGATCCTCCTGCCTCAGCCTCCCGACTAGCTGGGACTACAGGCATGCGCCACCATGCCTGGCTGATTTTTTCTATATATTTTTAGTTGTCCGATTAATTTCTTTCTATTTTTAGTAGAGACAGGGTCTCGCTCTTGCTCAGGCTGGTTTCGAACTCCTGAGCTCAAACAATCCACCCGCCTCAGCCTCCCAGAGAGCTAGGATTACAGGCATGAGCCACCGCACCCGGCTGGCAGGTTGTAATTTTAAGTAGAGTTATCAGGGAAGGCTTTATTGAGAAGGTGCCATTTGAACAAAGACCCAAAGAAGGTAAAGATAGTGTTCATGCAGGTATCTGGAGGAAGGGGCTTCCCACAGAAGGAATAGTCAGTGCAAATGCCATCCTGCAGGGGTGTCCCTGGCAGAGTGAACTGAGAGCCCTAGGGCAGAGGGACTAGGAGGAGATGAGGTGGGAGAAGCAGAAGGAATTAGGTCACAGGAGGCCTTGGAGACTGTTGTGAAGACTTATGTTTGCTCTGAGGGCAATGCGGATCCATTGCAGAATTACAACCATAAGAATAGCCCAATCCGATTTATGTTTCAGAGAAGTCACACTGATTGCTACTTTGAGAACTACAAATACAGGAGTGGAAGCAGGGAAACCCATTTAGGGGGCTCTTACCATAATCCAAGCAAGAGACAATTGGAGCTCACACCAGCTGGTAGTGGTAGAAGTTGGGAGAAGTCATCAGATTCTGGATATATTCAGCCGTACAGCCAATAGAATGTCCTAATGGGTTGAGTATAGAGTATGAGAGGAAGAATAGAGTTGACATTGATTCCAAAATTTTGGTCTGAGTAACTGAATGGAAGAAATTGCAACCCACTAAAATGGGGAAGTTTGTGACAGAGGTAAATTTGATAGGGAAGATCAAGAGTTCAGTTTGGACTTATTAAATTTGAAGTGTGAATCACATAACCAACTGGAAATGTTAAGTAGGAAGTTGGATATCCAATTACATAATAATTACAACGTCAAAATCAATAATAAAAGAATTTCTAGAAATGCCAAGCAAGTGTCTAAGTAATTTACATGCTCCTATATTGTTTTATTATCCCTACTTTACAGTTGAGGTTCAAAGAGGTTAGGTAACTTGGCTTGATCAGGGGTTGGGCCTGATCCAGCCACTGCCTGTCTTTTTAAGTAAAGTTATTGGAACACAGCCACACTAATTTGTTTACATAATATCTGCAGTTGCTTTCATGATACAATGGTAGAGCTCAGTAGTTGTAAACGAGACCTTATGGCCCACAAAACCAAAATACTTATTATCAACCCTTAACAGAAAAGTTTGCCAATTCCCACCCTAAGTGACTCAGATAGTCAGTGGTAGACTCTGGATTCCAACCCTGCCAGACTGACCTGAGAATAGACACAGCCTAGCCACTATGCTCTACTTTCTCCCAACGATATGCAAACCTGTTCTAATTTTTAATATAAAACTGAACATTATTTTTATTTTTCTAGAAGTCACTGAAATCACATTTTTGCTGTAAGTCTTAAGCCATTTTTATACTTGGGGTAAAATAAACAACTTTGCTGTGAATAACGGTTAGGGACCCAGATCTAGGGGAATTAATCATTTCTAGATATCTCATGTGTTCTTTTTTGGAATAAAAGGAGCATGATGAAGGCTCTGGTATAGAAGGGGCAAAGGGTGTATTGGTGGAAGAAAGGTGGCAATTGGAGGGCATGGAAACTTGAGGCCCTGTCTCAAGAGGGAGCTTGGCAATGTGAAAAGTGCTAAAGTATATAGACAGGGAAAGAACTGATGCAAAGGGCACTGTTTTCCTGACTAGGAGTCTGAGGGAGTTTCACCAACTCTGAGGTTCCCATTAGGGTAAAATTTGCTATCTGTCCATTCCATACCTAGAGACCCCACAGCCTGTTTTTTAGTCAAAATGTAAATAGGCCAATGTCTAGCCCATACTTTGTATCACTGAAGGCCATAGTTTCTGGCTAATCTATGAAGGCCTCTTCCCTGACACATGTCAGGATATTTGAAAACATGAAAGAAGACCCAAGGACATGGGGAGGGCTATGGTTGTGGAGGTAGTAGCTGCTGAAGTTTGGGCTTGAATTGATCAGGCTTAGAACCCTCCAAATTGATGTTGGCGTTGGAAACTTTTCATATAAGAGGATTAAATGAAACGAATGAAATCATTTAAATAAAGTACCTGGTAGGTGCTCAATAAAAGGTAGAGTGGTAATGATTATAACAGGGAAAATAATAGTTAAGTAGGGACTGCTCCCTGGTCAGTAGGGAGGGAGATGAGATTCATAGGCTCTGGATTTCAGAGAATCTCTGAAATGCTTTAACTGATAGATAAGAGACATTTGTGGCTATCACACTTGGGAATGCCAAGGTATCTGGTAAAGAGATTGAAATTAATTTGTTGGCTTTCACCTCTAAGGCAGATAAACACTGCCCATGTTTACTCTACCCATTTGCTCAGCAAACCCTTTGATCCACGAATTTGATCCACAGTGAAAGGATAAATTTCAGCCCAGCCCTCTGGAAACACAGCAGATTGTCGATGAGAAGACTCCACCCCAGCACGGTCTGTCTGTTATAGGACAAAGCTTTGGTGTTGATGATAGTGTTATTTTCTGAGCCAGAAGCAGAGCTGTGTCCAAGGCTGCACTGTTAATGGCAGCATTAAAAAGTGTTGAGACTAGACAACACTGACTCTTTTACAGCCTCTATAGCACCTCAAGGCCAGTGTTTCTCCTGTGGCTGACGTCATTACTGGACTGCAGACTTTGGGGCTTGGTTTGCTACTAGTAAATTGTTAACAAGTATAAAATTGATGATGAGCACTACCAATGCCAAACAGAGTGATTGGTTATTAAGGCTTTCAGGGAGGATACAGTTATCAAGGCTTCATAGAGGATACCAAGGAGTAAATAAAAACCTCTCCTGACAGCTTCTCCAATCCCAAGGAGAGCTGTCTTCTCTTATATCATTTCTTCATTTTGCACCTGAAGGGAACTGCCTTTCTTTGATCACCAGCTAAAGTGGAAGCAAACAAAAAACTCTCATTAATGCTCCTCTCAAATTCCACCTACAACAGTAGGAATGATACTTTTCAAGCTTTCTTTGAAACACAAATTCAAACTTAATCAAATTCATTTTGAGACATATTTAGTAGCATTTTCAATGCTTCTAGAATTTTGTTGGCCATTATTTTTTTTTCTTTGTTTTTTTTTTATTCCAGGGTATTGTGAGGGTGCAAACATTATGGTTACACTTTATGTCTTTGCCTCACCCAAGTGCGGGTTAAAGGCATGCCCTTCCCCTCCTACAGTGCTCCCCGTGTCTTTTAGTTGTGGATTTACCCCATCCCCCTAATCCCTAGAGAGTATTTCTGCCATGTGATCACCCTAGTGTTGATCAATTGGTACCAATTTGATGGCGAGTGCAAGTGGAGCCCGTTCTTCTGCTCTTGTGATGCCTCACTTTGGATAATGGGCTTAAGTTTAATCCAGGAAAGTATATGAGGTACTAGATCACTGTCATTTCTTATGATTGAGTAATATTCCATTGTAAACATATACCAAATTTTAATAATCCACTCATGGATTGATAGGCACTTGGGTTGTTTCCACATCCTTGCAATAGTGAATTGTGCTGCCATAAACATTCGAGTGCAGATGTCTTTATCACAGAATGTTTTGTG
>NW_012146523.1:3496685-3530952 GCF_000956105.1 Propithecus coquereli
TTGTGCTTTGATCTTAGTTATTTCTTTTCTTCTATTTGGATTGGGATTGGTTAGCCATTCCTTTTCCAAGTCCTTGATTCTATTTATTAGGTTGTCGATATCTAAACTTTCTGTTTTTTGGATACGAGCATTTGTTGCTATTAGTTTTCCTCTCAGGAATGCTTTTGTTGTATCCCACAGGTTTTGGTAGCTTGTTTCTCCGTTATTATTTAGTTTGAAGAAGTTCTTGATTTTCCTCTGTATTTCCTCCTTGACCCAGTAGTTAGTCAACAATAGATTGTTTAATTTCCATGACTTTGTGAGGTGGGGAGTTTTTTTGTTGGAATTGAACTCTTATTTTATACCACTATGGTCTGACAAAGTACACAGTATGATTTCTATTTTTCTGAATTTGTTGAGGTCTGATTTGTGGCCTAGTATGTGATCAATTTTGGAGAAAGTTCCATGGGCTGATGAGAATAATGTAAATTCGGCTTTATTTGGGTGGAATGTTCTGTAGACATCTGTCAGACACTTTTGTTCAAGAGCTCTGCTTAAGTCCATTATTTCTTTGCTTATTTTCTGTTTGGAAGATCTGTCCAGTTCATTCCATGGAGTGTTGAAATCCCCTGTTGTCATGGTGTTATTTTTTATCATGTTGTTTAGATCAGACAAGGTTTGCTTTATGTAACTGGGTGCTCGTGTATTGGGTGCATAGATATTAAGGATTGTAAACTCTTCTTGTTGGATCTTCCCTTTCAACAATATATAGTGGCCATCTTTGTCCTTTTTTACTTTTGCTATTTTAAGGCTTAGGTTATCTGAAAATAGTATAGCTACCCCTGCTTTCTTTTGACTTCCATTCACCTGGATGATAGTTTTCCATCCCTTGACCTTTAGTCTGAAGGCATCTTTGTGGATTAGATGTGTTTCCTGTAGACAGAAGATCCTAGGCTTGTGGATTTTTATTGACTCTGCCAGCCTGTATCTTTTCAGAGGACAGTTCAGTCCATTCACATTTATTGAGAGGATTGAGAATTGTGGTAGATTTCCATTCATATTGTTGGGTGAAATCCTGTTGTTTTGTTTTGCTCCTTGAGCCATCATGAAGTCCACGGTCTAGGCTTTAACTCTTGAAGGATTTTACTTTGAAGAGTGTCCATTATGCTGTTCAGTGTGTAATGCAGGACTGAGTACTTCCTGTAGGGCTGATCTGGTCTTTGCAAAATCCATCAGTGATTGTTTGTCTGCGAAAGATTTTATTACTCCCTCGTAGATGAAGCTTAATTTTGCTGGATAAAGAATTCTGGGTTAGGCTTTATTCTGTTTTAGCAGATTAAGGATAGGGACCCAGTCCCTTCTGGCTTGTAGGGTTTCAGATGAGAAATCAGCAGTTAGTCTGATAGGCTTTCCTTTATAGGTTATTTGTTGCTTTCGTCTCACTGCTCGAAGAATTGCTTCTTTTGTGTTTACTTTGGTCAGTCTAATAACTACGTGACATGGTGCTTTCCTTTTCACATTGAGTCTCCCAGGAGTTCTGTGTGCTTCTTGTATCTGGATATCCAGCTTTCTGGCTGGGCCTGGCATATTTTCCTCCAGTTCCATGAAATAAGTTTTCCAGTCCTTGAGTATCTTCTTCTTCTCTCTCTGGAGGACCGATGATCCTAAGCTTCTGTTTCTTTACATAATCTCACATTTCTTGAAAGTTTTGGTCTTGTCTGGTGCTTCTGAGTTCTTTTTCTTCATCTGATTTGTTCAGCACGTGGACATTATCTTCAACCTCTGAGATTCTTTCTTCTGCATGATCCATTCTGTTCTTTAGGCTTTCCACTGTGTTTTGAAGTTCCCTGAATTCCTCCTTCATTGACAAGATTTCTGTTTGATTTTTCCTTAGTATTTCAATTTCTTTGGAAAATTTTTCATTCATTTCCTGGATTGTTCTGTGGTTTCTTTATGTTGGGATTCTATTTTCTCTTCAATTCCATTCAGTTTCCTTACAATCCATAATCGGAATTCTTCCTCTGTCAGTTTAATCATATCATGTATGTTGGTATCAGTTGATGGAGATCAAATATTTTCTTTTGGAGGTGACATTTCTCTCTGATCTCTCATGTTTCCTGTGTTCTTTTGCTGATTCTTTCTCATCAGGCTACTTTGTCAAGGACTGGAGGCGCTATGACTGGCTTATGAACTTAATTTTGGGGCTCCAAAGGGATATTCCTTGGCAGAGCTGAAGAGATGTGCCCTGGTCTTGTGCTGTCTTGGTGGGGTTTTAGCCTGTTCAGTTATCTCTGGCCTGTTGTCTGCTCCTTCTGCTCATGGAGATTAGTGAGTTTCTTTCCCTTGCTCAGATTTCCAGGAGTTGGGTCACTTTTGTGTGTGTGACTCCGCTGTCGACTACTTGGTTGAGGTGAAAGGCACTGGGTTTAGCTATGAGGTTGCTCTCTCTTTTGTTGCTTGAATTTTGCGTGGAGGAGTCAGTTGCCAAGGTATTCCAGAACCTTTGTTTTGAGCTCTATAACCCCAAATGGGACATACAAGAGCTTGAGTCTTTGGGAAATGTTTTGCCACTCCCTAGGGCTACTTGAGCCTTGTTACCACTTTAGATGTGGTGAGAAGAGCAGCAGGAATAGGCATGCCCCAGGCAGTATATTTCAGAAATTGCTTGATCTGTAGCTAGGAGAGAGCTGCTAATATGTTATTTGGGGCTCATTAGGCACTCTTGTGGAGGAATTCCTAATGGGTGTGTCAATTGGTGCAATTGCTAAGGACTCTGGTCGAGATTTCCTTCCCAGACCACTAGCCCCTAAGATGACAACAGCCTGGGCACCAAGTGCAAGCTTTTTTGTTATGGTCTTGTCAGGTGTTCAAAACCGATCAGCTGTATCACGTCAACAAACTGTCCCCTTTTGCTTAGATCCAAGGTCATAGAGATTAAGGCTAGTCCTATGGGGAAAGTATTTTTTCTCCTTTCTCCCTACCTTCAGGGGCGGGCTCTGTCCTGGAGGGCTGTGGGAGGGGCGTTGGCTGAGACTTTTGCAAGGCCTGGCCTGGAAAACCTCTTCTCTCATTTCTTTCCTCTTCTGAGGGTGAGTTTTGACCTGCCAGAAGGGGGAGATAACCCCCCAGACTGGGGGAAGGGCACTTCCTGGGGCTACCTGGCGTCTCAGCTCAGGAAGTGGTGACCCTTATTATTCTACCCCTTAAAGGGCAGGGTTGTCTAGTTGGTAAGAAGTACACACTTCAGGGCTGATAGAGAAGCCCTGCCTAAGGCCCCTGAGGGACCCAGAGCAGAAAGCAGCCTGTCCCGCTATTCCTCCCCAGCAGATGTGGGGTCAGTCCCTTTGGTGCGCAATATCAGTAGTATGATCACAGTCAAGTGTCATCCATCACCCCTACAGGGTCACAGTCCAGAGAACAGCTTCCCTTGTTCCTCTGCACTACCAAGGGTGGGGAACTAATTCTTTGGGAGGAGGCGCTGATTGCCAAGTCACAGCGAAAATGAAGCTGCAGGACCCTGCCGGGAAAGCAGCCTCCTTCACTCTCTACTTGGACTTTCCCATTGTGGAGTCTGTCCGTTTGGCTGGCGGCTCCGGCTACCAAGTCGCAGCAAAGAGGTGACCACATGTCTCAGCTTGAAGCGCGGCCTCCTCGGTCACTAGACACTCTTAGGGGTGTGTGCTGTCTCTTTGGTGCAAAATAGCCCAGCTTTTATTTTTCCGCAGCACTGCTTGTCCGTCGCTGCTTCTCTGTAGATTCACGAAGCTGATCCTGTGGGAGGGCGCCTCACTTGTGTGTGAGTGTCCATGTTCTTCACCTCCCCCTCTGGGAGCAGAGAGCCAGGAGGTCACCCCTAATCCGCCATTTTCCCAGACCTGTTGGCCATCATTGGGGACCACAATAGTCCAAGGTCTGTGTGTATGTGTGTGTGTGTGTATGTGTGTGTATGTGTGTTTGTATAAAAGTTGCTGTGGTAAATGCATGAAGTGCTTCCTGCTAAAAAAAAAAAAAATCTTAAGTTTAAACCCTCTTATGTAGTCCAAAATTGTGATAAAATGAGTAAGAGTTGTCAGACAGGTGTTTTCACCTGGGACTCCCAAGGGATGGCTGTTAGTTGGTCAATATTTTGAAACATACCTGACAAATTTGATTGTGTCATTTCACTTATGGTGAACAGGCATTAGGATATTTATTCTCACTGATCTGAAATTCCTGTTGTACCTCCATTATTGTACTTCCAATGTTGTATAGCCATTCTCTCCCACGCTGGACTATGAGGATAGGAAATGCAGTGATCGTCTATATTCATTCTGATGCACGGTACAATGCCTGGTCCAGAACAGATGATAATTAAATGTCAATGGATTCAATAGAAAGGAAGTGAATAAATGAATGTCAAAAATAGAGCATTTACAAAATTACTTGAATAATTTGGGCAAAATCCTATGTTCTTCAAGTGCCCCCCCAAAGATGTTCCAAAAGATATCCACATCCTAATCCCTAGAATCTGTAACTGTGTTACCTCATGTGGCAAAACGGACTTTGCAGATGTGATTAAGTTAAAGAGTTTGAGATGGGGAAGTTAGCCGGAAATATCTCAGTGGGCCCAATGTAATCATGAGTGTTCTTGGGGGGATGTAAATAAAATTCGAATACAGTCTCATTGTGATATACCTGTATCTATAGACACACAGAGAGTGACATACTAAATAAAGTTCCTTACATTTCCCCAGTCCACCCTATCTCCAGAAGTAACCATTATTAACATATTAATGAGTATCCTCTAGACCTTTTCCTATTCATTTATGTAAATATGCACTTATACACATACTCATTGCTGTTTAAACATAAATGGAATTATATTTTACGTCTCAATTTACAGATTGGTGTATTAACAACGTCTTGGAGATCATTTCGTGTTAGTATATATATTAAGATCTAACATTTATTTAGCAATTATTTTGTGCTACATACTGTTCTAAGTATTTGAGATGCATTATCTCACCTAATTCTCACAATAATTCTACGTAGTCAGAATTGTTATTAGCATCACCATTTTGCACATCAGAAAACAGATGTATAGAGAGGTTAAATAGCTTCCTCAAAATCCATAGTTGGGGAGGAGTAGAGGAGGGATTGAAAAACAGACAACATGATTCCAGAAACCACACTCAATCATTTCAAGGTGACACCTCAATAATTTAAACAAATGCATTCTTTTAGTAAATGTTCCAGAAGTAACTTTTGAACATAAGCCCCATGCTAAGAACTGAGGATAGAGGGCCTGGGAAGAGATTCAAGGTCCCTTCTCCTATGAAGCTTACATTCTAGCAGGATAACACGCATAATATGTTTGTACGGTAATTTAAAATAAAATTTTCTACTGAAGAACATTTAGATTTTTAAAAAAACAATAACATAATGAATGTTATTGTATAGCATATGCATTGTGTGCTCCTGAGTGAGTATTTCTGTAGGACAGATTCCTAGAAACAGAATTGTTAATATGACAAGTATGCACAAGTAAAATTTTGATACGTGTTGCCAAATCACCACCTAAAGAAAAGGTACACCAATGTTTACTTCCACAAACAGTGTATGAGATGCCTGGTTTTGTGCAGTTTTACCATTTTATACTTCAGAAAAATGTGCATTCTTTAATCATTCATCTTTAATCCTGGGTAGAAGAACAAACATACACCTATTAAGTCAAGTTAGTTAATTGTGTTGTTCAGATCATTTATAGCCCTTCTGAATTATAAAAATTATAAAAAATCCTCAAGAAAATCCAAAGAATAGTTATCATACAAATCGTATCTGTCCACATGCATCCTAGAAGTAGTGACAAAAAGTTAAACAGAAAATACATTCATATTTGGAAATTTAAAAAACACTTCTAAATAAGCCATGGGTTAGAGAGAAATCCTATTAATAATTTCAAAAATGTTTAAATATTTATACATATGTGATAATAAATATACTATATATGAAAATTTGTGGGATACAACTTTAATAAAATGTATAGTCTTAAAATATGGAAATTAGAAAAGAAGAATGTATCAAAATTAACAAGCTAAGCACCCATCTTAAGAACTAAAAATAATAACAGAATAAATTCAAGGGAAATAGTGAAAAGAAATACTAAAAATAATAGCAGAAATCCATTAAAAGGAAAAATATAATAAACAAAGTCAACAAAGTCAAAAATTAGTTCTTTGAGAAATCTAATAAATAGACAACCACTATCAAGACTAATCAAGAAAAAAGAAGCTACAAATAATATTATAAATGAAAATAAAAATATAACTACAGATAAAATGAAAATTTAAAAGATAATACAAAGACTTATGTATATTGCAGAATATAAGGTCAATTTAGATTTTCTATATAAAAGTAACCAACAAACAGAAAATATTAATAGCATGAAAGAATCGAGTAGGTAAGAAGTTTTTTTTTTTTAATTTTTTTTTCCAGGATGAAAGATCGGAAGCTTTGTAAGTGTGCTTCAACCACTTGAAAAGAGCAAAATAGTGTGTAGAAATTCACACCGTGAACTTTTATCCAAGAAGAAACACAGGAGCTCAACAGAAAAAGTAAAACTCAGAATACTTTGAAAGGAACAGCACAGGTGAATCCAATAGAAAACTGTGAGTCTTCAGAGCCAGAAAGGAGAGAGAGACTTTCTCTGTGATACACATCCCACTGGAGAGGCATGCGAAGCAGACCACGGGGAGCTCCTTGATCCAACCAGTACTGGATGTGACTTGGTAAGTAGTGGCGAGTCTGTGGAGAGCGGCATCAGGAAGTGCTTTGCATGCACTCCCAGACCCAGCACCAATAGAAGGAAGCCATTCCTGATCCTAACTCATAGGGGACGACCTTGTGGAAATCTGCCAGCCAATTCTGGCGGTGATCACAGATAGAGAGAGGCACTCAACTGAGATTTGCAATCTAATCTGGAGCAGAGACGAACCCTCACAGCCAGAACTGAGAGGCAAGCAGGGAGTGAGGTCTTGCCTTGGGCATGGTAATTAGGCACCCCTTCCCGCTTGGGGAGGACCAGGAGGGGTGGCCTGGGAACTGCGGTTTCTATCCTGGGCAGGGAGTTTTGAGGCCTGGGACAATCCTGTGATCTGAGCACTGACTTCTTGGGACTCGGCTGTCTGTTTTGGCCTCCTGCCAGTGGCAAGCCATGCAGGGTCAAGGGCGTGGGAACTGAAAGGTCCCACTACTGCTTGCTGGGCTGTGGAGCCTGGGCCGGCTCCTCTCTCCCCTTGCAGGCTCTTCTGTATGGCAGAAGCCATTCCACTTCTCCTTGGAACATTGTCCCAGCGGGCAGGGACCAGCCCTCTAACCCCTCCCTCCCCCATTGGTGCCACCGCTCGTGCTGACTCTTGGGGGGCCAGAATATGGTTTGCCCGAACCAGCCCCCACCCGGCTTTGCCCCCCTCCCTGCCTTGGTGGCAGAACACAGGACAGGGACCCACGGGGAGTTCCACGGCCCCACCTATCACCTGGAACATCCAGTGATTCTACTAGCTAACAAAGGTCAAACATAAATCCCACGGCCACCACCACAGCTGAGCGTGCCTTCTTTCAAGCACCACCTACTCGCTGGAATGTCAACCTGCACAGCCCATCACACATCTATTCACACAATTGCACAGTATTCAGGAAGGAGACAAGTGTTACATGACCTCAGCTTCCACCATAACCCATGCCACCCAGGCTACTCAAGAGGCTTTGAGCCCATTCACCCACAGGGCTCACTATTACTACAGCTAGTATTTGACAGAGCCACCACACTAAGACTATTTATAATCAGGGAAATCTTACAGAATCTATGCCACACCCCTGCCACCCCATTATGGCTGGCACTGTGCCCACTATTGGAGTACCTGAGGGCAGGCCAGCCTAGTCCGGCTCTGCCTAGCTTCACCCCATTTGGTACTGAGAACAGAGCCTAGGCCACAGTGCATCTGACAGATCAGTCCGTAGCCTGAAGCATCAGAGAGCTTCTCCACAAAGATTAGATATATACTCTACTACTACTACCACAGCTGACTCTAACCTGTAAGTGTCACCTACTGAACTGCAGAACCCAATACAAAATCTGTTAACACAAGTGCACAGCACTTGGGAATGAGATAAGATTGTTTGGATCTTTGCCTCTCTGTCTCCACAGAAGGCCAAGAGCCTATTCACATGTCCAGTACACTGCTACTACAACCAGCATTTGAAAAAACTACCACACTTAGGCTATCTATAACCAAATAATTTATACAGAGCCTTGGCACCCTGAAAGCACCCAGAAGCAAAGCCAAAAGATCCTATTCAACATAAATTACAGTCATATCCTCAAAGGGAAAAATAGTCCCATCCAAGCAAAAGTAAATTCGAAAATAGGAAGTGACAGTTTCTTCAGATGAAAAGTAATCAGCATAACAATTCTGGTAGTAAGAAAAAACAAGGTGTTATGACACTGCCAAAGGATAACACCAGCTCTCTAGCTATAAATCCTAACCAAAATGAATATTCTGAAATACCAGATAAGGAATTAAAACTATGGATTATAAGGAAGTACATTTAGCTCCAAGCTAAATATGAAAACCAATATGAAGAATTCAGAAAATGAATTCAGGAGATGAACAAAAAATTTACCAAAGAGATTGGTATTTTAAAGTAAAACTAAACAGAACTAACAGAACATTTGGAAAAAAAAATTCATTGAAGGAATTACAAAATATAGTTGAAAGCTGCAAAAATAGACTAGACCAAGCAGAAGAATCTCAGAACTTGGAGACAGATCTTTTGAATTAATCTAGTCATATAAAAATGAAGAAAAAGAATTTTAAAAAATGACATAGGCTTAGAGAAATATGGTATTACATAAAGCATCCAGACCTACAAATCGTAGGTATTCCTAAGAGAGATGGAAGAGCAAAAACTTTGGAAAACCTATTTGAGGAAGTAATTGAGTAATTTCCCTAGTATTGCTAGAGATTTAGATATCCAAATATAAGAGGCTCAGAGAAATACAGGGAAATACACTACAAGAAGGACCTCATCAAGACATATAATCATCAGAATAAAGTTAATATAAAAAAAATTTCTAAAATCAACAAGGCAAAAGTGACTAGTCACCTATAAAGAAAATCCCATAAGACTAACAGTGGATTTCTCAGCAGAAACCTTGTAAGCCAGAAGAGATTGGAATCCTATTTTCAGACTTCTTAAAGAAAAAAACTATAAACCACAAATTTTGTATACTGATAGAATAAGCTTCATAGTGAAGGAGAAATAAAGGAAAAGGAAAGAAAAAAATAGAAACCAAAAGTGAGCGAGAGTAGCTATTCCTATATAAGATAAAACAGACTTTAGATTAGGAACAGTGAAAAGAGACATAGAAGGTCGTGAAATAATGACAATAGGATCAATTCAACAAGAAGCTGTAACAATCCTGAATATATATGCACCCAAAACCACAACACCCAGATTCCTAAAGCAAACATGACTAGACCTCAGAAAAGAGATAGACAAAACAATAATAGTGGGAGATGTCAACACCCCACTGACAACACTAGCAAATTGAGACAGAAAAGAAACACTGGACTTCAATTGGACTTTAGACCAAATGGACCTAACAGGCATTTATAGAACATTCTACACAACAATCGCAGAATATACATTTTTCCCAGTAGCACATGTAATATTCTCCAAGATAGACCATATGTTAGGCCATAAAACAAGTCTCAAAAAATTTTTAAAAATCAACATAATATCAAGTATCTTCTTGGACTGCAGTGGAATAAAACTAGAAATCAATTCCAAGAAGAACTTTTTAAACTATGCAAATACATGAAAATTAAACAACCTGTTTCTGAATGATATTTGAAATTAAGACAAAAATCAAAAAAAATTTGAAATTAACGAAAATTGAGACACAACGTACAAAAACCTCTAGAATATAGCAAATGCAGGGCTAAGAGGGAAGTTTACAGCACTAAATGCCTACATTGAAAAATAGAAAGATCACAAATTAACAACCTAACATTGTACCTCAAGGAACTAGAAAAAGAAGAACAAACCAAACCCAAAGCTAGCAGAAGACAAAAAATAACAAACATCAGAGCAGAACTAAATGAAATTAAGACCAAAAATTACAAAGTATCAACAAAACAAAAAGTTGGTTCTTTGAAAAGACAGACAAAATTCATAGAATGTTAGCTAGACTAACCAAGAGAAGAAAAGAGATAATTCAAAAATACAATCAGAAATGACAAAGGAGACATTAGAATTGATACCACAAAAATTCCAAAAATCATTGAGATCACCATGAGCAACTTTATGCTCACGAACTAGAAAACACAGGGAAAATTGATTGGTTCTTGGAAAGACACAACCTCTCAAGATTGAACCAGGAAGAAATAGAAATCCTAAACAGACCAATAATGAGTAATGAGATCAAATCAGTAATAAAAGAATCCCAACCAAAAAAAGCCCAGGGACAGATGGATTCATTGTCAAATTTTACCAGGCATATAAAGAAGAACTGGTACCAACCCCACTGAATCTGTTCCAAAAAAATCAAGGAGGAGGGAATCCTCCCTAACTCACTCTACATAGCCAATATCCTGATAACAAAGCCAGGCAAGGACACACACAAAAAAAGAAGAAAACTTCAGACCAATATTCCTAATGAACATAGATGCAAAAATCCTCAACAAAATACTAGCTAACTGAATTTAAAAGTACGTCAAAAAAATAATTCTCCAAGATCAAGTGGGTTTCATCCCAGGGATGCAAGGGTGGTTCAACATATGCAAATCAATAAATGTGACCCCCACATAAACAGAATTAAAAACAAAAACCGTGTGATTATCTCAACAGATGCAGAAAAAACATTTGACAAAATTCAGCATCTCCTCATGATAAAAGCCCTCAAAACTAGGCATAGAAGCAACACAACTTAAAATAAAAATTCACAGCCGACATTATACTAAACAGGGAAAAATGAAAGCATCCCACCCCTCAAGAACTGGAACAAGACAAGGCTGACCACTTACACTAGTTCTATTCAACATAGTACTGGAAGTCCTAGCCAGAGCCATTAAGTAAGAGAAAGAAATTAAAGGCATCCAAATTGGAAAAGAGAAAGTCAAATTATCTCCGTATGCTGACAATAAGACCTTATACACAGAAAATCCTAAAGAATCCACCAAACAGCCCCTAGACATTCATTTATTACAAATGAATGAAATAAAGTTTCAGAATACAAAATCAACATGCACAAAAGTCAGTAGCATTTCTATACACCAATAGTGATTAAGCTGAGAACCAAATCAAGAAGTCAATCCCATTTATAATAGCTACAAAATAAATAAAATACCCGAGAATTAATTTAACCAAGGAGGTGAAAGATCTGTACAAGGAATTCTACAAAACCCTGATGAAATAAATTGAAAATGTCACAAATAAATGGAAAAATATATCATTTTCATAGATTGGAGGAATCAGTATTGTTACAATGACCATACTACCCAAAGCAATCTACATATTTGATGCAATTCCTATCAAAATATCAACATCATTTTTCACAGAATTAGAAAAACAATCCTAAAATTCATGTGAAACAAAAAAGAGCCCAAATATTCAAAGTAATCTTTAAAAGGAACAAAACAGGCATCACATTACCTGACTTTAAATTATACTAGTAGGTTATAGTAACCCAAATCACATAATACTGGTGTAAAAATAGACACATAGATGAATAGAACAGGATAGAGAACCCAGAAATAAAGCCACATACCTACAGCCAACTGATCTTCAAAAAAGTTGACAAAAACATACACTGGGGAAAGGATACCCTATTTAATAAACGGTGCAGGGAAAATTGGATAGCCATATGTAGAAGGATGAAACTAGACCCCTATCTCTCACCATACACAAAAATTACTCGAGATGGATTAAAGACTTAAATGTAAGACCTGAAACCATAAAAATCCTAGAAGAAAACCTAGGAAAAACTCTTCTGGACACTGGGCTAAGCAAAGAGTTTATGACTAAGACACCAAAAACAATTATAACAAAAATTAAAGTAGACAAATGGGACTTTATTAAAGTAAAAAGCTTGTGAACAGCAAAAGAAACAATCAACTAAGTAAATAGACAACCTACAGAATGAGAAAAATATTTGCAAATTATACATCTGACAATGGACTAATATCCAGAATCTTCAAGGAATTCAAATGAGTCAGCAAGAAAAACACAAATAATCCCATTAAAAAGTGGGCAAATTACCTGAACACATGTTTTTTCCAAAGAAGACATACAAATGGCCAATAAGCATATAAAAAAAAATGCTCAACACCACTAATCATCAGAGAAATGCAAATTAAAACCACAATGAGATACCATCTTACAGCAATTAGAATGGCTATTATTTTTTTTTCAGCATAATACGGGGGTAAAAATGTTTAGTTCACATATGTTGCCCTTGTCCCACCCAAGTCAGAGCTTCAAGCATGTCCATCCTTCAGACAGTGCACACTGCACCCATTAGGTGTGAATATATACATCCCCTCCTCTGCCTTCCCACCTGCCCAACACCCAATGAATGTAACTACTATATGTGCACATAAGTGTTGATCAATTAATACTAGTTTGATGGTGAGTACATGTGGTGCTTGTTTTTCCATTCTTGGGATACTTCACTTAGTTGAATGGGCTCCAGCTCATCCAAGATAATACAGGAGGTGCTAGATCACCCTTTTTTTGTGGCTAAGTAGTACTCCATGGTATACATATACCACATTTTATAAATTCACTAATGTATTGATGGGCACTTGGGTTGATTCTACATCTTTGGAATTGTGAATTGTGCTGCTATAAACATTCTAGTGCAGACGTCTTTTTTATGGAATGTCATTTTTTCCCTTTGGGTAGATGCCCAGTAATGGGATTTCTGGATCAAATGGTAGTTTTGCTTTTAGCTCTTTGAGGTATCTCCTTATTACTTTCCACAAAGGTTGTTCTAATTTGCAGTCCCACCAGCAGTGTATGAGGGTTCCTATCTCTCCACATCCATGCCAACATTTATTGTTTTGGGACATTTTGATAAAAGCCATTCTCACTGGAGTTAAGTGATATCTCATTGTGGTTTTGATTTGCATTTTCCTGATAATTAGAGATGTTGAGCATTTTTTCATATATTTCTTGGCTGTTAATCTACCTTGTTTTGAAAAGTTTCTGTTCATGTCCTTTGCCCACTTTTTAATGGGGTTGTTTTATTTTTTCTTGCTGTTTTTTCTGAGTTCTGTATAGATTCTAGTTAACAGCCCTTTATCGGGTGTGTAGCATGCGAATATTTTCTCCCATTGCATAGGTTGTCTGTTTGCTCTCGTGATAGTTTCCTTGGCTGTGTAGAAGCATTTTAATTTGATCAGGTCCCATTTATTTATGTTTGTTGTTTCTGTGATTGACTTTTGGGTCTTCTTCATAAATTCTTTGCCTAGGCTGATATCAATAAGAGTTTTTCCAACCTCTTCTTCCAGAATTCTTATAGTTTCATGCCTTAGGTTTAAGTCGTTATCTATCATGAATTAATGTTTGTGAGTAGTGAGAGGTGTAGATCCTGTTTCAGTCTTCTAAATGTGGCTATCCAATTTTCTCAGCACCATTTATTAAATAGGGATTCTTTTCCCAATTGTATGTTTTTGCCTGATTTGTCAAAGATCAGATGGCAGTATGAGGAAGGTTTTATATCTGGGTTCTCTGTTCTGATCCATTAGTCTATGTCTTGTTCTTGTGCCAATACCATGCTGGTTTGGTCACTATAGCCTTGTAGTATAGCTTGACGTCTGGTAAAGTGATGCCTCCTGATTTGTTCTTTTTGCTTAAGGTTACTTTGGCTATTCAGGTACTTTTCTGGTTCCATACAAAGCATAGAATTATTTTTTCTAGATCTACCAAAAATGACATTGATATTTTAATGGGTATTGCATTGAATCTGCAAATCACTTTGTGTAGTATGGACATTTTAACGATGTTGATTCTGCCTATATGTGAGCATAGTATTTTTTTCCATTTGTTTACATCCTCTGCAAGTTCCTTCCTCAGTGTTTCATAGCTCTCCCTGTAGCGGTCTTTGCCCTCCTTAGTTAAATGTATTGTTACGTATTTTATTCTCTTTGTTGCCATTGTGAAGGATATTCAGTCTTTGATTTGATTCTCAGCTTGATTGTTTTTGGTATGTAGGAATGCTATTGAATGACCATTATCAAAAAGTCAAAAAATTAACAGTTGTTGGCGAGGATATGGAGAAAAGGGATCTCTTATACAGTGTTGGTGAGAATGTAAATTAGTATGACTTCTATGGAAAACAGTATGGAGATTTATCAAAGAACTAAAAGTAAAACTACTCTTGGATTGAGCAATTCCAGTAGTAGTTATGTACCCAGAGGAAAAGGAATCATTATATCAAAAAGATACTTGCACTTAAATGTTTATAGCAACATTATTCACAATAGCAAAGATATGGAATCAACCTAAGTGTCCATCAGTGGATGATTAGATATAAAAAGTGTGGTGTATGTATGGAATACTACTCAGACCCAAAAAAGAATGTAATCATGCTATTTGCAGCAACATGGATGGAACTGGAGGCGATTATCTTGAATAAAATAACTCAGAAACATGAAGTCAATGCTGTGTGTTTTCACTTATTAGTACAAACAAAGTGATGTTCACATATGGACACAGAGAGTGGTGGACATTGTAAACTCAAAACGGTGGAACAGTGGGAGGGTAGGAGGGCTGTGTGGGATGCAATATTATTTAAGAGGTCCAATGTACACAATTTAGGTGATGGTTACACTGGGAGCCTGGACTTCACCACTACCCACTGTATTCATGTGACAAAACTGCATTGTACCCTCTAAATCTATAAACATTTTTTAAAGTAGGTAAAAATAAATATAAGATATCATACACTAAAAACTATTGAACATAATCATGAGAAATTTTTAAATACCTAAATAAACAGAGGGATGTATAATGTTCCTGAAGACTCCATATTGGAAAAAAATTTAAATTCTCCACAGACTTATCTACAGAATTAATAAAATACAATTAAAATTCCACAGGTGTGTGTGTGTGTGTGTGTGTGTATGAATTGACAAGATGATTTGAAAATTTATACACCAAAGCAAAGAGCCAAGAAGAGCCAAAACAATACTAAAAAAGACCAATGCTGAAGAATTCTTACAAATATATCATTTATTTTAAAGAAACAGAAAATTTAAGATAGTATGAACAACAGAACATATGTCACAGAATAAAGGGCTCAGGAAGACATCCATACATATGCAAGCACTTGCTTTATAAAAAAGGTGCCACTGTAGGGAAGTGGTAAAGAATGATCTTTTCAACAAATGGGGCAGGAACAATTGAATAGCACATGAGAAAATTAAATCTAGACAATATCCCATACTATCTCTATGCATATACACACAGAAAATTTCAAGTGGATTACGTATATTAAAATTAAAAAGGTAAAACAATAAAGTGTCAAGAAGAAAATTTAGAAGGGTGTCTTTAAAATCTTGTATTACACAAAGATATTTTAATCAAGTCACGAGAAAGGACAAACCATAAAGAAAAACAATTGATAAATTGGTCAAATTAAAATGAATAGAAAATTCTGCTCCTCACAAGACACCATTTAAGACAGTGAAAGGACAAGCCATAGAGTGGGCAAAGATATTTTCCAAGTATGTATATGATAAAAGATTTGAATCTAGAATGTATTTTCTAAAATTTGACAAGAAAAAGGCAGAGGAACTAAAGACTTAAACACACACGTCACAAAAGACATCCAAATGATCAGTAGGTATATACAAAAGGTTCGATATCATTAATCATAAATAATTAAACCACAGTGAGGTACTACTACACACCACCGCCAGAGTGGCTATCGTGGAAAAGACTGAGAGTAACAAATGTTTACTGGAATGTATTACAGCTGTGCTAATGAGAATTTAAATTGGTAGAATCAGTTTAGAAAAATGAACATGCTCATACCCTGTGACCTAGGAATTCTATTCCAAAAGACATGTATAAGAATGTTCTGGGGCAGTTTATATGAAATAGAAATTACAGGTTCTTAAAAGTTTGATTGAACTCATTCCCAAACTTATCTCAACTTGATGTCTATTTAGAAATAGATAATCAACATCTTTTAATTTTCTTCTATTTAAGAAATAGCCAAAACTGGAAGCAACTCAGATGCTCATCAAAAATAGAATGAATAAATACATTGTGGTACAGTCACACTATTGAATACTACACTATACACTAATAAAAAATTAATCAATTATAACTACATGATGTAACATAGATAAAACTCTTACTTTAAGAGGAAAAGCTAGACACAAAAGTGTATTCTGTGTGAATCAGGTTATTTAAAGTTCAAAACTGGGTAAACTAGTGTATTATTGTGTAACACAGGATAGTGATTACTTTAACATGGTTTCTCTCAGGGATAATGAAGGAAACTTCTTATATTTGATAAGATTGTATTACTTTTACTGAGTTCTGCATTTATTTGTGTTTGTTTCTGTGAAAAAAATTAATCTAGTTTACAAGTGCTTTGTGCACATTTTATATGTGTGTGATACTCCCATAAAATCAAATTTAAGAAGATAGTAAGAATGGAATTAATGTTAATATGATAATGATTTTGAAAATATATGAAATGGACTAATTTCAAGAAACTTATAATTTTCATAGTAGACTCAAAAAATAAAAAAATCCATGCCCCTAAACTCTTGAAGAAAATGAAGTTTCTTGTGTGTTTTCTTTTCAATTGTAATGTCAGAGTTATGTTAGCATTACAGAATAATTTGAAAATATTTTCGTATTTACCATTAATTTACATAGTCTGGAGTAAGTTCTGTAAAATAATGAATATCGGTTCTTAATAAGTTGGTGGGTGAAATATGGGATACTATTTGGACTTGATGCTGATTTAAGGGTAGATATATTATTGCCTTTAATTTTCTTCTATTCAAGTATCCTATCTCTTCTATGGAGGTTTTCTGCTTCTTTTGTGTTAATTTTTTTTTATCTTTTTTTGATATCAAATTATTTTTTTTTATTTCAGCATGTCATGGGGGTACAGATGATTAGGTTACGTATGATGCCCTTACCCTCCCTCCCGCCCAAGTCCGAGCTTCAAGTGTGTCCATTCCCCCTGAGGTGCGCATCGCACTCATTGTTTGTGCATATGCCCGTCCCCTCCTTCCCCTCCCCCCTCCCCTTGCCCAACATCCAATATATGTTATTCTTATATGTGCACTTAGCTGTTGATCAGCTATTCACAATTGCAAAGATGTGAAAACAACCCAAGTGTCCATCGATACATGAGTGGATTAATTTTGGTGATTTGAATTTCCCTGAAATCTTGTTTACATTTATTTAGCTGTATTCTCAATTATTAGGCAAGTATTTTGTCTACTCTTGAAGGTATCAGTAGAGTTCCTTCTGTGGACGTAACCTTCATTGCTGGAACTGATCTGTGCAGAGGAAGCACCGAAAGAGGTTGACTTTTAAACTTTTCAGGGATGGTGCTGAGGGAGGTCAAGTGGAAGAACAGTTATTTTACAGGATGAAAAATAGAGAGAGAGAGAGAGAGAGAGAGAGAGAGAGAGAGAGAGAAAGCACCAAAAAGATGGAAGAAAATAGAAAAGCATGTAATATGATCTTTTCATATCACTCTTCAAGTTTTCATTAAAGGTTCTAAAGTTGGAAAATTCTGAGTGTGATTCCATTTCTCATTAAAAATTGCAACAAGACTTATCGCTGTCTACTGGTTGTCATGGGCCCCAAACAATAGGTGTTCACTGATGAACAAAGTCAGAATAAAATGAGAGGAAAGTATTGAAAATTATTGGAAGCATTCTAAAGTGAAATTAGAATTGAGATTAATCAAGTGTCCCATGTGCAGGTGGCCACAGAGGTGTTTAGACTACATTTATGTGCCCAGTTCTTACCATATTAGTTGGTACAATGTAGACACTCAACGTTTGTGTGTTAAATTGAATCACTTCTTGGAAACTGAGAAATTAGGGAGCATTCCATCCTCCTCCTACGGTGATCAGTGGATCCTGGAAGACAGCCAAGATGATAGAATGAACAAATGAACTATTAGTTTATAATCTCAAAAAGGTGTTAAGACCTCTGGTCCTTGACACAAGCTTCTGGATAGGTTGATTAAGTAACCCAAGACTCAGTGGTGGTATACCCCTATCATCACATCATGCTCCAAGAAAGAGAAGACAATCTGGGAAAGGGGATGACAAACTTGATAGGTTTATTATTAAGAATTAAGGATTCCATCATGGAGTAGGTGAGTGTGGAAAGATAATTAGGCTTTCACTATCTGCCCCTCAGAAGAAATATTCTCAGAGTGACTTCTCCCCTGTTTTCTTAAGTTTGACTATTTATGTATCCATTACTTTTCTACTAATCCAGACATTGTACTGTGTAATTAACAATTAAATCAGGCATATATGCATTGTAAAATATATATTTGTAACTCATTTTGGGGGTTATTCCAAAGACAATGACATGGAAAATGGTTCTATAAATTTCATTTGTTTATTTGTTTGTTTGTTTGTTTGTTTCCAGTGACTCAGGCTTTCTGTCATGTGAATTTAGGAATGTAAATATGTCCTCCTTTGCTCCAGCTTCCATTTTGAGTGTTATAATTAAATGATTCTCTGCTTTTCCTCCCCCCAAAATTATGGGCTAAACTATCTGACTTTGAAATTGAAACCAGTAATTTGTATTTGTTGTCCCTCCTCAAGAATTTCAATTTATCTATAGAGGGTCTCTAAGACCATATATGTAATGTAAGTATTTATTCCTACAAATAAAATCTTTCCACCTTGCTCTTACTACTACCCAGAGGTGGAATAGAGAGAGAGAGAGACAAGCTTCTAGACATGGACTAGGAAGAACACCTATGCAGGGCTGTCAGTGACATGTGACGTGCTAGGTAGTTCATCCTGCCACTCTCAGAAGCTTCTCCTGAAGTCACATATTCAGAACCAATGCTAAAATAAACTTGGCATTATATTTGGTACAAAAAATATCTAGATAAAATATACCCAAGGATATTCTAGTGCTGGCATACAACAGTTAAATTTTATTTCTAAAAATTTTATTTATTATGTTAGAGAACAAAGCAATTAGGTCTCTTACTTATTATGTTGCCTGTTATGTTAGAAAACAAAACAATCAGGATAAGCAATCTTTAACCTGTCCTGACTACCATGTCTGAAGCAATCAACATACTAAGGACTCTGTCAATCATATTATTATCTAAATACAGATCATGACTAGACAGAATGATGAAAAGTTATACTAACTGGCTATAAATTAGTAGATTAAAAAAACTCTAGGGAAGAAATATAAATTAACAAAGATAAATGACAAGAAATACTGAAAATTTAAAATAAGCCACCACTGATTGATTAAAAAACAGCTCAGGCTCATATTAACAGCCTAAAGATCCTAAAATGTGTCTTTAGTAACTCACAGCCCTGTTTTCATTAAGAAGTGTTGATATATTGCAAGCTCATTTGTTGGGCCAAACAGAGTAATAAATGCTTTACTTTTTCAGTTCTCAAGGAAATTTTGCAATCTTGGGAAATTTTTGAACACTAATGACCCATTAGAATGACAAGAATGGAGAATAAGATACCATGGGCTTATAAAAAGCTAAGCAAACATCTCCCAACACATCAGATATCTAAGCATTGGAATAAAATCTACAGTGCCTTCTTCTATATATCTTGATATTGTTCCCACATTCATACAAGTTTGGGTTGTTACTGTGTTTGAAGTTAGATTAAAAATGAGGATAAATGTAAAATCGTATTGGTTAAGTGTATTTTCTATTTCTTACATGATTGGTATTAAGAATGTCTTCCAGGATTGGCTTTTTTCACTCAGCATGAGTCATAAAAGAATAAGATCCACCCAACTGATTGTAGGTATCCAACCTGTTTGTTTCTTTTAATTGCTGAGTAGTATTCCATGGTATGGATGCATCTGTATGCTTAACCATTCACCCATTGAAGGTCATTGGAGTTGTTTCCAGATTTTGGCTATTATGAATATTAAAAAAGTATATCTTCCAGGTGTTAGGCTGGACCTCCCTGCTGGAATGTCTATTACAGCAACATTAAATCTATAAATCTCCTAAGATTCCAAATGCCAAATAAGTTTTTTTTTATCTTTAACATACCTCACCAGTGCAATACACTACTGAAAAGTAAGAGTTGCTGTATTGATATTAGTGTCTATGGAAAACCTCACACAACTTTATTGCTCTAAAAAGAGATCATCATGGTCATCATGAAAGAATAAGGGACAATATAAGATAATCAATTTAGGTCAATGACTTTCTTGCTTGTTAGTGTACCTCACGCATCAGGCACATGCAGAGGACACAGTGGGTGCTCAATTACTATTTGTTAAAAGACAAAAAAAATTAATTAATGAATGACTAAAATTATTACAAAATCAGGCAGTCCATGTACAATTATGAAATGTAAGTAATGAGGCTCACAAAATCCATATTATTGAGGGTGAGGATGGTTGGAAGAAGGCATAGAAAAGAACTATATTTTGAAGATATCAGCTTTAAAGTTAAGCATAATTTATCTTTAATAACTACCAATGTATTCAGATAATTTTTACTCAATGACATGTAAAAGAAAATAGATGTGACATGAAAAAAAGATAATAGTATTAGCCTGAGGTAAACAAGTTAAGTGAAATTATAAAGAAAATAGTTAAAACAATAAGATGATGACATTTCATTCAAGTATAATGAAAGAGCTTCAGTGAAAATCTTAGGAAGTTGAGGACCAAAAGCTTACTACATATAGTGGCAGTAATTTTAAGAAAATGCTAGACTGGCCTAACTCAATGTCTGTGTTCTGGTAAATGAATAATAAGTCAAAGCAGAATCATCTACTAATTCATCAATCATTGGAATATATTAGCCAGTGGATGGATGTTAGGCAAACATAAAACAAAGTACTGCGCAGCTAGCAAATTTAGTTAGCAAATTTCACTGTGGATCTCTAAAATAAGAATAAAATTAAAAAAATACATCTTCAAACTAAATTTTTTAAGTGGTTGAGCTTTTCACTTTCAGAAAGAATGAGGATTTATCCTCTATGGCTTTTATAATATTGACTTATGTTCCGTCTATGCCTATTTTGTTGAGTTCTTAGCATAAAAGGGTGCTGCATTTTGTCAAATGCTTTTTCTATGTCTACAGAGAGGATCATATGGTCTTTGTTTTTGCTTCTATTTATGTGGTAAATCACATTTATAGATTTGCATATGTCGAACCATGCTTGCATCTCTGGGGTGAAGCCCACATAATTGTGGTGGATTATTTTTTTGATGTGCAGCTAAATCTGGTTTGCTAGAATTTTATTGAGAATTTTTACATCTATATTCATAAGGGATATTGGTCTGTAGTTTTCTTTTTTGTTATGTCCTTTCCTGACTTTGGTATAAAGGTGATATTGGCTTTGTAGAATGAGTTGGGGAGGATTCCTTCCTTCTCTATGTTATGAAATAATTTCTGAAATATAGGTACCAGTTCTTCTTTGTAGGTCTGGTAAAATTTGGCTGTGAAACCATCTGGTGTGGGACTTTTTTGTTGGGAGATTTGTTATTGCTGCTACAATTTTGTTACTTGATATTGGTCTGTCCAGGAGTTCCATTTCTTCTTCTTCTTTTTTTTTTTTTTTTTTTAGACAGAGTCTCACTCTGTTGCCCTGGCTAGAGTGAGTGCCGCGGCATTAGCTTAGCTCACAGCAACCTCAAACTCCTGGGCTCAAGCGATCCTCCTGCCTCAGCCTCCCAAGTAGCTGGGACTATAGGCATGTACCACCATGCCCAGATAATTTTTCTATATATTTTTAGTTCTCCAGATAATTTCTTTCTATTTTTTTTAGTAGAGACGGGGTCTCACTCTTGCTCAGGCTGGTCTCGAACTCCTGAGCTCAAACTATCAGCCCGCCTAAGCCTCCCAGAGTGCCAGGATTACAGGCATGAGCCACCATGCCCGGCCTCTATTTCTTCTTGATTGAGCCTAGGGAGGTTGTTGTGTTTCCAAGAATTCATCCATTTCCTCAATGTTTTCAAGTTTATGTGTATAGAGATTTTTAAAATATTCATAAATGATATTTTGTACTTCTGTGGCATCAGTTTTAATATCTCCTTTTTCATTCCACAGCCAATATCATACTGAATGGGGAAAAATTGAAAGCATTCCTGCCTAGAACTGGAACTAGACAAGGTTGTCCACTGTTACCACTTCTATTCAACAGAGTGCTAGGAGTTCTAGCCAGAGCAATCAGGCAATAGAAGGAAATCAAGGGCATCCAAATAGGGAAAGAAGAAGTCCAACTATAACTCTTTGATTACCATATGACCTTATATCTAGAAATCCCCAGAGATTCTGCCAACAGACTCCTGGAATTGATAAATAAATTCAGCAAAGTCTCAGGTTACAAAATGAATGTACACAAATCAGTAGCATTCCTATACACCAACAACAATCAAGCTGAGAATCAAATCAAAGATTCAAAATATTTCACAATAACAACAAAGAAAATAAATCCCTAGAAGTATATTTAATCAAGGAAGGGAAAGCCCACTACAGGTAGAACTATGAAACACTGAGGAAGGAAATCACAGAGGATGTAAACAATGGAAAAACAAATTATGCTCATGGGTTGGTAAAATCAACATTGTTAAAATGTCTACACTACCCAAGGCAATTTTCAGATTCAATGTAATCCCCATTAAAATACCAATGTCATTTTTGGCAGATCTAGAAAAAATAATTCTATGCTTCGTATGGAATCAGAAAGGACCCTGTATAGCAAAAGCAACCTCAAGAAAAAGAACAAATCAGGAGGCATCACTTTACTAGACATCAAGCTATACTACAAGGATATAGTAACCAAAACAGCATGGTACTGGCACAAGAACAGAGACATAGACTAATGGATCAGAACAGAGAACCCAGATGTAAAACCCTCCTCATATTGCCATCAGATCTTTGACAAAGCAGGCAAAAACATACAATGTGGAAAAGAATCCCTATTTAATAAATGGTGCTGGGAAAATTGGATAGCCATATGTAGAAGACTGAAACAGGATCTGCACCTCTCACTACTCACAAACATTAATTCATGATGGATAACGATTTAAACCTAAGGCATGAAACTATAAGAATTCTGGAAGAAGAGGTTGGAAAAACTCTTACTGATATCAGCCTAGGCAAACAATTTATGAAGAAGACCCCAAAGTCAATCACGGCAACAGCAAACATAAATAAATGAGGCCTCATTAAATTAAAAGGCTTCTGCACAGCCAAGGAAGTTATCGATAGAGCCAACAGACAACCTACACAATGGGAGAAAATATTTGCATGCTACACATCTGATAAAAGGCTCATAACCAGAATCTACAAAAAACTCAAGCAAATTGCATTGCAAGAAAACATCAAACAACCCTGTTAAAAAATGAGCAAAAGACATGAACAGAAGCTTTTCAAAAAAAAGATAGGCTAATGGCGAATAAACATATGAAGAAATGCTCAACATCTCTAACCATCAGGGAAAGCAAATCAAAACCACAATGAGATATCATCTAACTCCAGTGAGAATGGCTTTTATCAAAAAGTCCCAAAACAATAGATGCAGCCGTGGTTGCAGAGAGAAAGGAATACTTATACACTGTTGATGGGACTGCAAACTACTTCAACCTCAATGGAAAGCAGTATGGAGATACCTCAAAGAACTAAAAGTAGATTTACCATTTTATCCAACAATCCCACTACTGGGAGTTGACCCAAAGGAAAAAAAAGATATTTTACAAAAAAGACACTTGCACTTGAATCTATACAGCAGCACAACTCACAATTGCAAACATGTAGAAACAACCCAAGTGCCCATCCTTACATGAGTGGATTAATAAAATGTGGTATATGACCATGGAGCACTATTTGGCCATTAAAAAAATGTAACAACCTAGATAGAACTGGAGCCATCCTCCTAAGTGAAGTATCACAAATATGTAAAAATAAACACCACTAATAGTATTCACTATTAAATTGGGACCAAATGATCAACACTCATGTGTACGTGTGGCAGCAAAATTCAAGGGAAATCAAGCAGATGGGAGGCGGTGGAGGAAATGGGTAAATTCACACCTAACAGGTACAATGCACACTCTCTTGGTGATGGACACACTTATAACTTTGACTCAAACTGTAAAAATGTAATTCATGTAACCTAAAATGTTTGTACCCCTGTAATATTCTGAAAATTTTTAAAAAAAGAATGAGGAAAATCACGAGTTACCATTGCTTTCTTTCTAACAAAAACAACCTAGATAAGCAATAAAATCATAGTTTTTTTCAAATATGTCTAAGGCCTTAATATACAAATAAACCTGCATCAAGTAATTTCCAGAATATGACAGTTCACTCTTAGGAATGGAGCAATCTATGACCATTTTTATCCCTTGAGACATAGTGAAAAGGAAGAATCTACTGTGTACAAGGATAAAGGAAAACAAGAAAAAATTTTAACAAACTTTTAACAATTCCATGTTGGATGATATGATAAATTGGAATTTTAAAAAGCCCCAACCACAGAACAGGTTTGCACTCATCTACCAAATATTTGCCCTGATATTTCACTGAATGCATGGAATAGTATTTTGAAGGCTGAAGGCAGGCAGGAGAGTGGAGGTAAATTCCTCCAAGGCACTTCAGGCCTTCATCAAATGCACTGTTGTCAATCTTCCAAGGCTGGAGATAGGGCAACAGGAGAGATTTTTCTAGGAACACAAAGGCAGGAACAAGAATGGAGAATAAAGAAATTTCTCAGCAACCCAGACAGCAGATAACAAAGAATTAGGCTGTAATTAGGAGTGACATATAAGTGGTTCTGAAAGCCAGCAGCAATAGTATAAAACATAAAGAGATTTCTAGAATCTCACATATTCTCAGATCCCAAGCCCTCTAAAAGAGAAATTCCACATCCCATTATCAGAACATTCTGTGCCAACGGTAAACTGACTCTAATTAAAGCTACAACAGAACTCAGACCCACCTCAAATACAGATTAGATAAACGAAGCCCCCAATACCGGAAGCCCTATAAAAAAAAGATGCAAGCCATTTTTGGAGGAATAAAAATGATTTAGTTTTCTTCAGCAAAAATTTGGAGTTCAGCAAAAAATTGGAGATTCTAATACACATAAAGAATCAAGAAAATGTGATCATGGTAAAGTGGAGATACTCTTAATAGAAATAACTTCCCAGAGGGACGAGGTGTTGGAATTATCAGAATTTTGTTTAAATAACTGTGGTGAATATATTAAAAGATCTACTGTAGAAAATAAATAGCATGCATGAATAGATGGAGATAGATGGAAAATTTCAGCAGATATGTGGAAACTATGAACTATTTGAACCAAATGAAACAGTAATGAAAATATAATACCAGAAATGATATATAATTTAATGAAATGAAAAGCAGATTGCACATTACAGAAAAAATAATCAGAGACCTGAATACTACTCAATAATTTAACCAAACTTAAACATTAAAAAAAAAAAACCTGAAAAGAAAAGAAAACAGAGCAAGATCTGTGGGACAATATCAGAAAGTCTGCATGTGAATAATTAAAGAAGCAGAGGTAGAGAAAGGAGAGAACGGTGTAAAAGAATATTTAAAGAGACAGTGCCTGAGAATTTATCAAATATTATAAAAGAAATCAACCAAGGAATCTAAAAATCAACCCCAAAGAAACCTCAAACAAGATACATAAAAAGAAAAGCACACTACATCATATCATGGTCAAACTGCAAAACACCAATGACAAAGAGAATATCATAAAAATAGCCAGAAAAAATGCTTCCTACATATAAGGGGACAATTTGAACAATGACTAATTTCTAATCAGAAACGATGTGGTCTAGACAGAACATCCTCTTTTAAAATCTGACAGAAAATAAAATTGTCAATCCTAAACCAAAATTATGTGTTCAGTAAAAATAGTATTAAAGAAGGAAGTAAAGACATTTAAAACAAATAATAGGTGAAGGTTTTTGTCAACAACAAACCTACGCTACAAGAAATGTTGAAAGAATTTCTTCAGACTGAAGAGAAATAATAGCAGGTAGATGTTTGAATTTTCAAGATTTGTAAAGAGCACCATAAAGTGACATTTTCATCGCATGTATGTTTGTGTGTATGTGTACACACATGCACAAACATATATATGTATATGTATATACACACATACACACACAAACATTTCTCTAAAACATAATTGACTGTTTAAAGAAAAATAGCAATAACATATTGTTAGGTTTATAGCATATTTGGAAGTAAATATGAAACAACAAGAACACAAAGAGAAGAAGGTAAATGGAGTTGTAATGTTATAAACTTTACCTTTCTTTGGAACTAATATAATTATTATGTGAAATAGACTATATCAAGCAAAAGATGCATCTTGCATCTGTATGCAGATGTGGATAAGTAACACCCAGAAGCATAACTTAAAATCAATAGAAAATAAAACAAAGAATATTTGGACCACAGAGTGCACAAAACCTCCAATCCAGGCCACCAACAACAGAAGGATGCAAACCCGTCGATTCATGATGGTCAAATAGTGCAGAGGCCTACAAATGGCCATGTAGCGATCATAGGCCATCACCACCAGAAAGAAGATCTCAGCTCCACCAAACAAGTGTTCTATAAAGAGCTGGCCCATGCATGTTGGGAAGGAAATCGTCCTCTTATCACAAAGTAGGTCTACAAGCAATTTGGATGAAATGACAGTGGAATAAGCAGCAATCATGAGTGACAGGGAGGCCAGGAAGAAGTACATTGGGGAGTCCAAGGAGAGGCTGCTGATAACAGTCACCACGATGAGCAGGTTGCCCACCATGGTCACAACGTATGTGAGTAAAAACGTCACAAATAACGCTTTTTGCCCATTGGGATCCTGAGAAAGGCCCAGGAGGACAAATTCAGTCATATTGTTACTCTCTCCCATTTACTCTTCTGTAAGGCTTGTATCAGAGCTGAGAGCTCAGGCGACCAGCACCTGTAATGAAATTGTGACAGGACTATGAACACACCCACGATGTCATGGAGCACACCTTCATCATCATACCTTCAACGTGACTTACATACAATGAACATTTAGTCAGTATCCAGTGAGTTCCTATTCTAAAGATCACACTAGACCTTCCTTTAACAACTCCATTTCTCCTCAGATGATTTTCCTTGGGGCCTACAGGTAAAAGTGTCATATAAACCTCTTCTGAAATATCTCACACAATATTATGCTAATCTAGTATCATACCTTTGATACTTCATGGCTGAAAGAATATTCTGTCTTCATGAATCTGTCATTAAATATCAAGAGACTTGACTTTGAACTGTATTAAATAACTACAAAAATAAAAAAAAGTTATTTTCTTATTCCAAAGAAAGCAAGAAAATAGAAACAAATATATGAGGAAAAATAGATAAAAACAAAATAGATGGGGCAAAAAGCAAATACCCAGATAGTAAGTTTAACCCAATCATATAATTAATTCTATTAAATATAAATGGATTGAACACACCAATTAAATCTATTTCATACTAATTTTAAAAAGAAAGTCTTAATTATAAGTTGTTTACAAAAGATACATTTTAAATATAAAGACCCCAGAAATGTTAAAAGTAAAATGATGGGAAAAAATACATCATGTAAACAAGAAGCATAAACTTGTTTGGTGATGTTTGTATTAGATTGTGTAAACTTCAAGACAAAGGGTATTAGTAGATATACAGAAAGACAATTCAAAGTGATAAAAGGTCAATTTGTTTAAAGTGACATAATAATCTTAAATGTCTATGTGCCTCATTCAGAGTGTCAAAATTTGTGAAGATTGACAGATCTAAAGGGAAAAATAGACATATTTATACTCATGGTTGTATATTTTAACCCTCACATCTCAGTAATTGGTAGAAGAACTAGACAAAAAGAATCAATAAGAATACAGAAAATATAAAAAGTACTATCAACCAACTTGACCTAAAGGACATTTATACTTTATACCCAACAAATGAAGGATGTGCATTGTTTTACATAGTATATGATGGTCCATAAAACAAGTTGCAATAAATACAAAAAGATCAAAATCCTACATTGTATGTTCCTGACCAAAACAAAATTAAACTAGAAACATCAAACTCTATATATTTGAAAATTAAGCAACACACTTCTAAATAACCAATGGGTCAAAAAAGAAATTTCAAGGAATGTTTTTTTATTTGTTTATTTCAAAGGAATGATAATGTAACCATACCAAAAATTGTGAGATAAAGCAGTGCTTGGAGGAAATATTTAGCTTTAAATACTGGTGTTAGAAAAGAAGAAAAGTAAAAGATTAATTATCTACTCATCCACATTAAGAAGCAAAAATAATAATAATAAAAATATAAAGCAGGCATGATGGAGAAAATAATTAGATCCAAACATCAGTAACATAGAAAATAGACAAACAATAGAGAAAACCAAGAGGCAAATGTTGATTTTGGAAAGATCAACATAACTGAAAAACAATTAGTAAGTCTGCTTGAGAGAAAAAGAAAGAGAATACAACTCCAACATCATTAATGAAAAATAAGACATCACTACAGATCCCACAGACATTTAAAGTACAATAAGAGAATATTATAAAACAGATGAAACTGGCAAATTATTTGAAACACAAATTTTCAAAACTGACACAAGAATTAGAAAATATATATAACACTATAACTATTCAAGATATTGAATTAAAAACCTAACCCAAACTGTAAATTAAAAAATTAAAACCACAATGAGAAAACCACCTTACCCCTGTCAGAATTTCCATTATTAAAAAGTCAAAAATCAATAGATACTGGCACAAATGTGGTAAAAAGGGAAAACTTATGCACTGTTGGTGGGAATGTAAATTACTACAACCTCTATTGAAAACAGTATGGAGATTTCTGAAAGAATTAAACGTAGATATACCATTTGATCCAGCAATTCCACTACTGGGGATCTACCCAGAGGAAAAAAGTCACTTTATAAAAAAGTCACCTGTGCCTACATGTTTATTGCAACACAATTCACAATTGTAAAAATATGGAACCAACCTAAGAGCCCACCAACCCAAGACTGGGTAAAGAAAATGTGATATCCACACAGGCACATACACACACTGTGGAATACTGGTCAGCAATATCAAAAAGAATGAAATAATGTCTTTTGCAACAACTTGATGGAACTGCAGGCCATTATTCTAAGTGAAGTAACCCAAGAACAAAGAACAAAGTACAACATGTTCTCACTTATAAGCGGGAGCTAAGCAATGGGTGCGAATGGTCATACAGACTGACTTAACAGGTACTGGAGACTCAGAATGGGGAGGGTAGAAGGGAGATTAAGGATGAAAAATTACCTGTTGGGTACATGTATACTACTCAGGTGACAGTTGTATTAAAAGCCTAGACTTCTCTACTATGTAATTTCAGCCATATAACAAAAAATCAGCTATACCTCCTAGATCTATTTAAATAAAAAGAAAAAGACTCATCATAAATTGAAAAAAAACCTACCCAAAAATATCCCAACCCAGACGATTTCATAGCATTTTTTTTCAATTGTTTAATGATAGAATAATATAGTCCTACAAAAACTCTTTTAGCAAATAGAGAATAAGAAGCAATTTCTAACGCTCAACTCATTTAATGAGGACATTATCCTGGTACTAAAACCTGACAAATACAATTTGAGAAAGGGAATTTTCAAACTATTATACTTCAACTTCTATATTAAGCACAGATACAAAAGTTTTCAACTGAAAATTAGAAAAATTGGTTAGAACAATAAATATCAAGGATAATTCTTCATGAACAAGTTTTATCCCAGAAATGCAAATTTGGTTTCATATCCAAAAAAATCAAACACACAGTATATCTCATTAACAGACTAACGAAGAAAAATCACACAATCATTTCAATAGATACAGAAAATGTACTTGAAAAAATTCAAAACAAATTAATGATAACAAAATACTCTCAGCAAACTTGGAGACAAACAAAGAGCACTTACAGCAATCTTATAACTCACATCACAATGGTGAAACACTGAATTTTCCCTTTAAGATTGGGAACAGGTAGGCATATCTATTCTTATATCAACTCATCACTGTGCTAGAAGACTTATCAAGAGCACTCAAAAAGTAAGAACTAAAATTCATTATTTATAAATGATTTGACTGTATATGCAAAAAGCTATATTAAATCCACAGAACTATTACAAATAATTAGTGAATTTATAAAATTCACAAGACGCAGAGATAATACATTAATACAAAACAAATTGCATTTATATTTACTAAAAATAAAAATTGAAATAAAATTAAAATTCCTATTTACAATAGCATCAAAAAGCATAAAATATTTAGTAATAGATTTATCAAAAATGTACAAGGCCTCTACACATAAAACTAGAAACTTTACAAAGAAAAATCAAAGAAAAACTAAATAAATGAAGACATACACCCTATTTAAAGATTAGTATACTGAATATAATTAAAATGCCAATTCTTCCTAACTAGTATGTAGATTCAGTGGAATCCCATTCAAATCCCATAGAACTTTTTCAAAAAATTTTCAGACTGATTCTAAAAGCAATGGAGTAAAATAGCCAAATTATCTTGAAAAAAAAGTACAAAGTAAAGGACTTGCACTACCTGATTTCAACACTTACTTGAAATTTCAATCAAAAAACTATGGGTTTGAAAATAATAAAAGACAAATAGATCAGTGGAGCATAATAGTGCAGAAATAGATATACTGTCAACTAATTATTTTAAAGCCAAGGCAATAAATAAATTTAATAGTAAAGAAAATCATTTTTAACAAATAGTGCTGGAAAAACTAGACACACACCTTGAGAAATAAATTAAATCTGGATCCCTACATCATTCCATACACAACAATTAATTTGAAATAGATCATAGACTTAAATGTAAAAGATACCAGGAACCATAAAGCATCTAGAAGAAAACATTGAAGAGTATCTTGTGACCCAGGAATAGACAAAGATTTCTTATGACAGGACACAAAAACTAATAATGATAAATAGAAAATTTGGTAAATTTTACTTCATCATATTTTGAAATTTCTGATCATCAAAACCAATGTAAGAAAATAAAGGTGAGGCCAGGTGTCATGGATCACAACTGTCATTCTAACATTTTGGGGCACCCAGGCAGGAGAATTGCTTGAGGCCAGGAGTTTGAGACTACCCTAAGCAATATAGCAAGACCCCATTTCTACAAAAAATAGAAAAATTAGCTAGTCATGGTGGTGCAGGCCTGTAGTCCCAGCTATTTGAGAGGCTAAAGCAGGAGGTTCTGCCTTGAGCGTAGATGTTTGAGGTTGCAGTGAGCTCTGATGATACCACTGTGCTCTAGCTTGGGCAATATAGTGAGACCCTGTCTCAAAAACAAAAACAATCCCAACAAACAAGAAAATGAAAGTGAGATCCAAATTAGGAAAAATTGTATGTATATATACATATATATACTATATATACACCCATGAATATTTATTTATAAATATCATATATATGAGAAGAGACTTTTATACAGAATATATTTCTTGAAATGCTTACAAATCAACAATAAAAAAGCAAACAACCCAATAAAAATAGATAAAACATTTTAATGCACATACATTAAGTGCATGACAACATCAATTTGTCATCAGAAAAGTTCAAACTAAATCCACAATTATTTATGATTTTCTCAAATGTCTAAAATAAAAATGTGAAAATACTATATGTTGGCATGGATTTGTAGCAACTGGAACTCCCATACATTCCAAGTGGGAGTGTAAAATGGCACAATCACCTTAATGAACTGCATGGTAGCTTTTTCTTAAGGTTAAACATGTATATACCCTATGATGTAATTTCATGTCTAGATATTTACCCAAGTGAGATTAAAATAGATTTGCACAAGAATTTTCATAGTAACTTTATCTATAAAAGCCAAAAACTGGAGACAACCCATATGTCCAGTAACAGGAGAAGTGATAAACTGTGACATATTTATAGGATTGAATACTACTCAGTGATAAAAAGAAATACAACTCACACATGAAAGAATATGAAAAAAATTTCAAGATCATTTCTTTAATGAAAAACAGCAGACTCAAGAGAATATACACTACATGATTCTATTTGATAAGTACAAGTACAGGTGAAATTAAGCTATAATGATAGAAATCATGAGTGGTTACTGTGATTGGGTAGTGAGAATAGAAAGCTCAAGAGGAAATTTTCTGGGGTGATGGAAATGTTCCCTATCCTGCTTTGAGTGTTGGTTACATGATGTATTTGTTGTTTCAGGTGATGTCAAAACTCATGGAACTCATTTAGGATCTCTTTGCCCTATATACAAATTTTACCTCAATAAGATATTTAATTAAAATAGCACTGCCTCAGTCTGTTCAGATGTCCATAGCAAAATACCACAGCCTGGATGGCTTAAAAAACAGAAGCTTGTTTTCTCACAGTTCTGCAGAATGGAAGTTATAGATCTAGGTGCTAACAGGGTTATATGTGGTAAGGGCTCTCACCTTGAGTTACAGATACCTGCCTTCCCTCTGTGTGCTCACATGGCCTCTGCTCACGTGCATGGAGAGAGCGAGCAAGCAAGCTCTCTGGTGTGTCTTCCTATAAGAATTCTAATCCTACTGGATCAGGGCCTCTCCTTATGGCCGCATTTAACTTCAATTACCTCCAGAAAGGCCCAATCTCCAAACAGTTACATTGGTGGTTAGGGTTTAAACATAAGAATTTGGGGGGAAGGGGTGGTTACAAACATTCAGTCCATAACAAGTACTGAGAAATATTTTTTTAATAATGATTTGAGCTTATAGGAGAGAAGTTGTTTTTGTTAGTGTTGTAGTTTTGTTGTTGTTGTTTTTCTAGACTTCCTTCCATAGGACATGAAATTAGATGAAAGAAATGATAAAAAGTACAACTCTGCACCTGGAAAGTACTTGGAATTTTCTCCCATCCAAGTACTAACCAGGCCCGACCCTGCTTAGCTTCCGAGATCAGACGAGATTGGGCGCGTTCAGGGTGGTATGGCCATAGACGATTTTCTGAGAGAAGTTATTTATTTTTTTAATTAATTCTCCAATGCAAAACAGACAACAATTAACTTAGCGCCCAGAAAAGGTTATGTAACAACCCCTCAGTTATGAAGATGTAAATATTTCCAAACATTTGTAACACTTTGCAGTATTTCATAAAATGTTTTAAAATTCTGTTGCAAAATACAGGAGAAAAACAAGCCAACCACCAACTTCATCAAATGATAAATTTCATTTTTATAAATATGGAAAAACTGCATGGCTATAATGAAAAATAATGACTTAATCAGATGTTGTATTGAAAAGATTCAGAGAAATAATTCTAAGGGAAGAATATTTTGGAAGAAAAATTAATCTGAAGACACATACAGGCTGCTCCTTATTCCTAAAATAGATCTCAATTTGAAGAAGAAAATAGCTCCTTTTTTTCCAGTATTGTATCTAAGATGTTAAGGACAGGCACTGCAAGGCTAAAAATATGAAAAGGGGACTTGGTTCCTGACCTTTTCTGCGTTTCCCAGTGAATGTTTTTTTCTGTCGACAGCCAACAAAAAATAAAGACTCTTGCATACCTAGGATGTAATCAATGACATGAAATAAATGCAGGCATACGTAGTGAAAACAGTACTGCTCTCGGCTAAAAATTTGATGTATTTTAGGTATGTGTGGGCCATAATAAATTGGTATTTTTTCTAAGTAAATTGTTTGCCTCTCAGATTCAAAAGCAATAATATTTTTTACTAATTCTTCCTGCATGTACTTTATATTAGTGAGATATGTTCCTTATCTCTTCTAGTTCTATTTGACCCATAGAGCCTGACTGTATTTATAAAAAAGTGTTTCCAGAGTTTTCATTTTATAATAAATTCAATATTGGGATCAGCACTATCTTTAATCTTTTTTTTTTATTTCAGCATATTATGGGGATACAGATGTTTAGGTTACGTATGTTGCCCTTGCCCCCCCCCC
>NW_012146523.1:3531082-3723946 GCF_000956105.1 Propithecus coquereli
TATATGTAAATAATATTTTCTGGAAATAAAAATGGGATTCAGTTGAGAGAAGGAACATTTTACTATCAGGTTTTAAAAATCCATTGTCAAATACTGTTGTGGAAAATCTCATGAAAAATAATTGAAGTCAGTCTTTTCCATGAAACTTGAGTAAACTTATTAAGATTCCTATACAAAAATTTTCTATCTTTTTAAATAAGCAAAATAAAGAAGTCATATCATGTATTGGTATAGTGTTTAATAACAATAAAGACCCCAACATATCATATGTTATATTTGTGGGTCCCAACATATCATAATCCATGCAACAAATTTGAGAAAATGAGTAATTCATTAGTGTAACAGATGTTGGCACCACACCCAAATTCCCTCGCCCTATCTACTTGGGGCACATCTGCCAGATTTCCAACTGTATTCCTGCTTTAAAATCTTTCCCTGGCTCTTGGAGCTCACTTTGTTGCCTACATGATAGGATGTAGGCCCCAGGGAGTCAGTGGTCCCTGGAGCAGGCCTCTACTGATAAAAGATTAGAGCCATTGTTTGAACACTTCAGCTCCCTCCAGCCTCAAGACAGATGACTCGGATGTGTGTTCTACACCGGCTCCCACCATTCCCAGAAGGATTAAGCTCCAGTTGCTCACAGTGGTAACTTGATTAATATTAAACCCTTTACTGCCTGTCTTCCTTCCCTGTTTTACTTCCTCACTCTTCATCTAGGGTTCTCTGGGACCAACTTTCAAAAGGGCTTTTTGTTCTTTAATCCCTGTCTCAGGGTCCACTTCTGGAGGGCCCAAACAATGACCTTATGAAACCATTGCTCATCTATTCTGTAGTTGTTCAGAGAGTCGATTTTCATAAATGGAATCAATCAGCACTTCTTAACTTCAGTTATAAAATTTACATTTAATGGCTGAGCTAAAATCCTTAACTTGTGAGACTATATTACAAAAGATATATAACAGAATAGGTTTAATACAAATTCAGCCTACCATAAACAGATAACCTTTTCATTATCACATTTCAAGAGCCATAATCTATAGGTCTTTATTGGGCACCCTATTAGTCTAGAGAATAATTTTATCATCTTCTGCCTGGGAAATCATAAGCCTTGGTACTAACATTCTGAGGACAAGGAGGAAGGGTTGCTGAGGGTCTCATAGTTTAATTAAACCCCCCTGTTTTGATTCTGTCATTTCACCTTTAACCTTATCTATATTGTGTGTCCCAGAGCCTTGAGACTCTCTGTTTCCATTTTTCCTAATGATAAACCTCCACCTTTTCTCAGGGATGGGAGAAAAATAGCTGCTTGCAAGAGGTGAGATTGATAAATACTTTGTATATTAACTTCACCAACATCCTTCTTTTCAGCTCCATGGCTTCATCCATATTTCATTGCTTCTTCAATTTCTGAGACTTTCCAGGATGGAGCAAGAGATATTGGTTCCTCGTTAGTATTAATGCTGAAGGAGCTTAAGCTTCAGCTTCCTCTGCTGTGTCAGTCATCACTCTTCCAACTGGGGCTATGCTTCACTACCGCTGTTCTCCTCCCCAGTTCTCTTAGTCTTTGTAGCCTTATTCCTTTCTTTCTTATGTCTTTTGTGGTATTTTAGTGGGATTTCAAAATGGAAAAAAGACAATCACCTGGATTAAAGCCATCATCTTAAATAAAAACTAGAAATTCTTTTTTCAAATTTATCAAAACCATCATGAGTTTTACAATCATTCCAAGGTGCAAGATCTAAAAGTATGCTGTGAGGACTGTGGTTTCTCTGTAGAAAAGTTTTATCATAAGAGGGAAGAATAAAAACCTCAAGCAAAGAGGCTGATTTACCCTGCTGCAAAATCATGTCCAAGATAAAAAAAAAAAAAAAAAGCCTTTCACTTTTCTGTGGAAGCCATGCTTTGTTTGATTGCTAAATGAGGTCTTCTCCGAAGAACCAGTAACATATACTTTCATTTAATTTGCATGCATCTAGCATATTTGATGCCAAAATGGTATTTTTTGTCTTAAGGGAAAAATAAGAACATTAAGACTCTGAACATCTACTCACACAATGGGTCTTAGAAACAGTCACACAGAGTAAGTGGACTAGATAAATGGTACCATATTAAAAGTCAACAATTTGAGAAACACTGAGGGCTAAGAAGAGAAATGTAAACGAATTTATAAAAATTAATATCAGTTCACAAAAATAAGATTTATCTAGCAAAGCATGAACCTAAAAGAGGAAAAAAATATTGCCTTGTAAATAGGATGAAATACATGTATGCATATGCCCAGTGCAGTTCACAAGCAATAACAACCAAGACTCAGATCAGAAGCAGTGCTTTGATGTGCATCCTTTCCAATGAAATCAAAAGTCGGTCGTGTTTTTAACCAAGAATCTCAATAAAAGAATGTGACTTTATTCTATATCAAACGAAAGAGGAAAGTGGCATGCTTTAAATGTGATTTACATTTGGCATGTCAAAAGAATAAAGGAATAGTTTCACATGCATAAATAATGGATTTGCAAGTGGTGTAAATATTAAAAGGCAGCTAAAATATTGAAATTTTAGTTGTACATCTGAAGGATTGCTTAGATCACTAAATACAGAAATATTTAATTCTTTCTTTACAAGGTGCTGCAACAATTTCCAGGGATTTTAGCTAGTTTTTAGTCTTTGCCTGTGGCATGGATACATCATGGCTACATTAACAGTAGCTTAGTAATAACCATGTATTGTATATGCCAGAGGAAAGTGGTTCAATCTTAAGAGTGTTTACTTTTCTTCTGATTTCTAATTTCTTTGTGCCATTTGAACTATCTATAGACTATGGTAAAGTAAATAATACAAGTTAACTATTGTATATATAAAGGTTCCAAATAGTACCTTCCTCATGTTTTATTAGCAACACAAATAAAATATGCAAGAAAATATTAGAATTGACATATTCTAGCTTCTTCCTTAAATTGCCTGTGCTCAAAATGCAAAATCAGAGAAGCAAAATGGAATTTTATATTAAAAGAGTCTTAGAAGAATAGCAAATTCCAATTATTAACTATACCATCCAGTTACAGAGCAAAATGGGCATTTAATATCAGTGACAAAGAGGAGCAGGTTCATCAGACAGGGAGAGAGAGAGAAAAAATGAAAGCCTCTTGCAGTGTATAAACAAATCTTAATAAATCTCAGAATTTAAACAGAGAATTTGTTTAGGGAACGTACAATGAAGAAAAGGCTCCTACAGAGCCCAATTTGATAATTATTTAAAACCACAAATTTTAATTTATTAAATTAAATTCTGCCTAGCATATAGTAACTTTAAATGACAAAGTATTATTAAGTAAGAATTTTGATATATGTGATTTATACCCTTGAATTCTTTCATGAGCTTTAAAAACAAAAGAATTAAGGGTTGCCGGATATGAACAAGGACCATTTGATGCTTAAACCAGGCAATGGAAAGAACATCTGCCAAGGAAAGACAAACAGCATCATGTGACCTGTGAGGACAGTATTGGGAGTCATGTAGCAGACATATGTGTATAGAGTTTCAAAATAAGTCTATCCTTATGAAAGATCTCAAAATTTACCTGTAGGTGTAAGTATTCATGCCACAGTCAAAGACTAAACACCAGCTAAAACACCTTACAGGGAAAAAATTTAGCAAATGTAGCAAATACCTGATTTTAAATTCTGTATATTTCTGGTGTTAAGGCTTATCTTTTTTATAATTAAAATAGATTCCTAAATGAAAATCACTATTCTCTGTGAGTAAATTAAAATACCTTTAAATGAAATGATTTTTTAAAAATTTTTATTTAAATTTCAAAACAAGGTATCCAAATTTGATTAAAACATTCCTTTGTTTATCATCAGTACTTAAGTTAATTAACAGTTGATGCGTAAAGCAAACCCTAGTTCATGGATTTGTGTACTATACATCCCTAAGGAAAATCAATTCTCTACTGCTGGATAGTTAAACCTTCCATTGCAATTATAACAAAATCCAGACTCCTCATTAAGGCTGAGAAGACCTTACATTTCCTGTCCCCTGTGTATCTCTGTTTCTATTATACCTCACTCACTGCCATCCTGTCTCACTGCCTATGGCAGTCAGAATTCTAAGATGCCTATAAAAATTCCTATGCACTGGTGTACATCCCCTGTATAGTCTTTTCCCCTTGAGTGGGAGCAGAACCTGTACGAAGGATAGGATAGTCACTGTCTTGATTAGATTATGTTGCCCAGCAAAGATGATGAGATAATCACTCCATGATTAATTTACATTACACAAGATTCTGTCTTGATGGACTGGAGAGAGAGATTCCCTTCCCATCCTTGAAGAAAGCCATCATGTTCTGAGAAAGTCATGTGCTAAGACCTGAAGGCAGCCCTTAGAAACTGGAAGCAACCCTGTGAATATCCATCAAGAAACCAAAATGGCCCTACAATCACAAGGAACTAAATTCTGCCAACCAGTGAGGTTGGAATAGGACCCAAAACTCTTGGTGAGAACACAGCCCAACACCCTGGATTCCCTTAGGCTTTACCCTAAGCAAAGAACCCAGATAAACATGATAGAATCTCAACCTACAGAAAGTGTGAAGTTGTAAATGTGTGTTGTTTTAAGTCAATAATTTTGTTGTAATTTGTTATGCGACAATAGAAAATTAATTCATTTTCTTTTCTTTATTTATTTATTTATTTTGTTCTTCAAACATGCTAAGCCCATTTCTACTTGCATAGCTGGTTTCTCAACAAGATTCATTACTTACATCAAGATCTCATTCTCTGACAAGCTCCCACTTCCAGCCACATCTAAAGCTCTAAACGTGTATACACCAGTTCATCTCTGGAAGATTACCTTCTTCTATTGTCATCATAGTAGTTATCACTATTGACAACTATCTGTTTTTTAAATTTTAAACAAAGTAGCTCATGAACATAATTGATAAAGCAAATCATATTAGAATACTTATAGGAACAACAACAAAAGCACATTCTTGCCTTATCCGTCCCCAATTGAAAGTATAATATTGTTTCCTGCTTTTCTGTGCCAGATTCTTTGTAATCTTGATTCTTGTCTTCTTATTGATCCTCAGCACCCAGCTGAGCTGTTCCAGCTGATGCCTTATGGAGTAGGGATGACATTTCCTGTTGAGCCTTGCTCAAATTGCGGGTTCATAAGCATAAATAAACAGAGATTTTAAGCCACTAGGTTTTGGGAATGGTTTTTTATATAGCAATAGATAATCACAGCACCAACTAATTATTTCATGACAATCAATCAGTTTAATATGCAATCATGTGAAATAAGAGTTTGAGACTAGAAAGTTTTCTTTCAGAATTATTGACAACATGTAAAAAGATGGGGTACATATTTTCCATAAATCATTCTTAATCATAACATTGAGAAAGTCACTGAAATTCCATCAAGTCTAACATTACTGAGTTCACTTGACTATTAAAATACACATAAGCACACACAACTCTAATATCTTGATGTTCAGAATCTATTTTTCATGAGTCAAGAAATATTCTATCCATTAATCATGTTTAAAATCAGTTATATGCTGGACTTCAAAACATTGTACTATAGGGACAACAGGGGACAATGGTATCTCAGCACCATAGGCATTTATTCTCAGGATTCCTGTGAAGAATAATCAAAAGAGTAAACCTTTAAATGTGAGTTTTATTATGGGCAAATCATCTAGAATGAAGTCAATTAAATTGCAATAAAGTGTTGCTGATGTCAGCTAACAAAACAGTTTTCAATGTGTGTCTGGGTTTCCTCTTTCTAAATAATGTGAAACCTGAATTATAAACTCACAACATTGCAGGCTAATTGAGATATGACCACTCAGCTTGATACGAAGGACCTTTTTTAAAGGAATTTGAGTCCTCAAGGTAATTTGCATAACTGTTTTAGGCCAGTATAGATTAAATGATCTGAGAAAGCATCTTTAGCTAGATGGCCTTGAACAAAGACTTGAATGAAGCAAACAAACAAGCTAGGGGGTATGTGAAGGAAGACCATTCTAGAAATCTAGAAAAGGAAGTACCAAGACCCTCAAGTAGGAGCATGATTGGAAAATTCATGGTACAGCAAGGAAGTCAGTATGACTAGAGTAAAGTAAGCAAAGAAAGGATAGTGATAGGAGATTAAGTCAAAAGACAGCTGGGAAAAGATCATGTGGGGGATTTTGACTTTTATTTGGAATAAAATAGGAAGCCTTTGGAATTTTTTGAGCAAACGTATAACGTGCTCCATCTTAAGGTTCAAAAGGCTCACTCCGGCAACTGTGAAGAGACTAGACTCCATGGTAGTAAAAGAGGAAGTCGAGACCTGCTAAAAGGCTCGTGCAACAGTCCATATGAAAAAAATGGTGGCTTAGGCCCCAGTGATCATAGCAGTTGGGTGATGAGACGTGGTTCGATTTTGGATACGTGTTGAAAGTAGACTTTGAGTATGAGGAAAAAAGAGAGGAATTAACGCAGACTGTGGAGTTTTGGTCTGAGCACCTGGAAGAATGGAGTTTCTGTGAAAAAGAAGACTGAAGCAACACTAAGGTGCTTGCACAATAGTAATATTCTTTGCAGGTAGGGGAGTTGGGGGTGGGTAAACTTACAAGTAATGGACGCAGTGAGCGTTGTAATGGGGGAGGGCACGTCTCAAATCATGGTTTTGATGTTGCAAAGTCATAACATGTAACCAAAATGTTTATACCCCCATAATTCCCTGAAATAAAAAAAAAATTAAAAAAAAAAAGAAGACTGAAGGAATAGCAGAGTTTGTAAGGGAAGTTAGAGTTCAGTTTTGAATGTTAAATTTGAGGGAGGTTATTAGACATCCAAATGGAGACCCTAGCATTTACCACATTTTGTTGTATACATTTTGCATTGGATGGGGAGTTTCTTGGGAGAAAATACCAAATCTGTTTCACTCCTGAATTCACTTTTTAATATAGTCATCCTTCAGTGTCTGCAAGGGATTGGTGCCAGGACCCCTGCACATACCAAAATCTTCAGATGCTCAAGTCTCTTATAAAAAATGAGACTTCTTTGGATGTAGCCTATACACATTCTCTTGTATACTTTAAATCATCTAGGAATTTCTTATAATACCCAATACAATGTAAATGTTATATACATGTTTGTTATACTGTATTGCTTTTTAAATTTGTATTATTTTTTATTGTTGTATTGTTATTTTAGTTTTTCCCTGAATATTTTCCATCTCTGGTTGGTTAAATCTAGGGATGTGGAACCCAAGGAAAGGGAGGGCCAATTGTACTTAGCATAATGGTTGGTGCATACTGCTACTCAATGAGCACTGAAGTGACAAAAGATTGACTGAATAAATGACCAATTATATTTCTTTCACTGTATCATTTATCCTCAGCAGAGGGTTCAAATCAGAAGATAGAGGAAAAGAAACTTCAATCAATTTATCACCCATTAGCAAATATGGGAAAGGACAGTAGAAAATTAAGATTTGGGGGTTTAATACATAGATTTTATTAATTGACTACTTTCTGTTCCCACCACGGTAGATAGTTGAGTGATAAAAGGGAGTGGAAAACCATGGGTGTTTGTTTGGTTTAGGACTCTCAGAGGAGAGAGGTACAGCTGTATTCTTATTACAGCTACAAAATCACAATCTTTCCTAAATTACAATCCAGGAGGAAATTGTGCATGAAATACCACATCAGAAAACATTTCATGACAATGGATAAATGGAAAGATCTGGCAGTGCCTCCATTCACTTTCTTTAAAACTGTGCTCAAAAACTCATTAATACTGATGGATAGGAAATGTTCATATGAGAATTTCAGGAGTTTGTAACATATTCTGGACATTTACAAGAAATAAATAGTATGGTAAAGTTTGTGTATGTTTGCCAATTGAGATGGTATTGCTATAAGAGGACTTCAGGTTAAACCTCTATTTCAGACAAATAGCCATAATAGATTCAATACGAAAAGAGAATGTTAAACAGTTTCAAAAAATATGTATATATATCACAGGATGAAAAATAGAACAGAAACATGCCAAGTAAAAGGACTGACACTATGGGCCTGCTAGGCTCCCTACCTAGAAATACAGAGTTGGCCAGGAGTGCATACACTTTGGGGTGCTGAAAAGAAGTAACTATCAACTTAGAATTCTATCCTTAGAGTTCTATACATTAATACTTCAAGAATGAAGACACACTTAAAATTTCAGACAAAAAAATTTAGGTAATTTATCAACATTATGTTTGGGCTAAAGAATATACATAATAAAACTTGTCCTTCAGGTAAATGGAAAACAATGCAAGGCAAACACAGACAGTTTGGGAAAAGTCCTTCTTTATAAAATTATTTCAGGTAATAAAGAGGAAGAGACAAAATCATAAAAGTCACCATTTTAAAACCCTTAATGAAAAAAAAAACTAATCTAGCCAATAGTCATCAGTGGATGCTGAATTCATTACATAAAAAGTTGATGAAGTAGTTTGTAATGGGAGGATCAGCATCACTAAAAGGGTGATAGCCATATCCCTTGTGATGTAATGCACTAGGAACACACAATAACACCTTTGAGGTATCCTTGGCAAATGCTAAAACTGTATCTAATCAAACCCCTAGATCTAACTGTCAGTCTATAAGAAATTCATAGGATAGAAGAACAAATTAGACACTGGGATGTTACCAGCCAAATCTAGAATGTGGAAAGTTCTACAAGAAAAATGACCTGGTTTCTCCAAAAACTCACTGGCATAAAAAATGGGGGAGGGTATTTTAGAAGAGGGAGAGAGGGAGGGAGGGAGATCAAGAGACAGAGGGAGAGAGAGAGAACCTGACTAAAGAGACATACCAAGTAAATATGACAAACAGAACCTGTTTATTACTGATCTAAACAAAATCATAAAAAGGCATCATAGAAACAAGCAGGAAAATTTAGATAAGGACTGAGTAGTAAAGAATTTCTGCTAATTCTGTTAGGCTTACTAGCATTGTGGTTATAATAAAAAAATAGTTCTTACCATTTCAAGAAGCTAGCAGCTAGTAAGAGAGAAATAACAAGACATTGAACATTTGCTTTAAAATTCTTCATCCAAAAGAAAAAATAGTTGGGAGACAGATGAAAGTAGACAAAATGTTGACAATTATTGATTAGGTGGTGAGTACATGGAAGTTCATAATGCCATTCTAATATTATCCATGTTTGAAAATTACCATAACAATTCCTTTTAATTTAAAATAAAGAATGAAGTTTAAATAAAGACACTTTCAAACAAACAAAAGTGGGAAAATGAATGACCAGCAGATCTCTACTTATACATAATAGTAAATATTGTGCTTCAGGCAGAATGAAATGATCTCAGTATTAGTGTAACATGACCATTGTGCTCAATATTTTTTATTAACCTCTCCAGACCCTCTATCCAGACTTAGCCTTCCAGAAGTGTTTATGTCATATTTTCATTCAGTGCCAAACATTTTTCAATTTCCATTTTTAGGTAGGGATGAAGGTGTGCAGGAGGCAGGGGAGGTGATAGGGAATGTGGACAGACGCTAACCCTGGAAAGATACTGTCCCTTATTGGAGCAGTCTGCTCTCTACTGAGTTTTGAGAATATACTATAGACTTTCTATGCTCTGTCTTTAAACTCAGGGTCATCTCCACTCACGGGGACAGATCTGTTCCTCTCTCTGGACCTTACTTTTGCTTTGCACTAAAAGCTGCTTGTGTGGAAGTGCTTCGTGTTTGTCATCACTCCGTCCCATTGGCCCTGCTTGCAATTCTTCCAAGCAAGGAGCCAAAGAACCAGGACAACTCTCCCTAACCACATCTGACACCATTTTGATTTTTTCTTCCATATATGGAGTGTTTCAAAATGTATCTCATATATAAATGGATTTTCTAGTATCATTTCTGATTGTCTTCTATCTTAATTACATTGTTGCTGGAGAACTTTAAATTTGCTGAGACTTGATTTATGGTACAATATTATCAATTTTTATAAATTTTTAAACTGCTCTTAAATGGATGGGTGCTCTGCCAATGTTGAGTGTAGAGGTTTATATACTTGAACCAATTACATCGATTTTGTTATGTTAATGCAATCTACTAAATTCTTACTAGCTTGTCTACTTGTTTACCTCATTTTGTAAAAATCTCCCAGTTTAATTATACATTTGTTTACCTTCCTTGTAGTCTATTTTTGTTTTATATATTTTAAAGTCATATTATTGGATGCTTAAATATCTATATCTTCCTGGTAAATTGAAACTTTTATCATTGTAAGCTATCTCTTTTTACTTCTAGAAATTTGATGTATAGACTTCTAAATTTTGACTTCTAGATTTGCTTTAAAATATGTTTTTTAACATTAATATAGATGTCACTTCTTTTGTTTGGTTAATGTTTTTGTACTATAATATTTTCAACTCTTTCACTTTTACCCTTTCTACATGTTTATTACCTTGTTACTATCACATAACTCAGGGATTTTGTTTGTTCGTTTTTATCCAATCTAGTAATCTTTGCCTTTTAACAAGATCATTTAACCCATTTTCATTTACTGTGATTACTAATATAGAAATTATAACATACATCCTGTCTTATCAAAGTCTAATTATAGCTTAACTTTACCCTCCTTCTAGATAATGTAATGATGTAAGGACTTTAGACCATTTCATACCATTTATCCCTTTTGTCTTAGATGCTATTGAAATTATTTTCATATTGCTAAACACTTATTTGATATTATTGTAGTATTATCTCATTATATATGTGTATGTGTATGCATATATGGATATACGAGAGCTGTCTGAAAGTATCCAGCCATTGTTAATATGACGAGAATGGTTACTGGGCTGGATACTTTCTGGACAGCCCATGTGTATGTGTGTGTGTGTGTGTGTGTGTGTGTGTGTGTGTGTGTGTATGTATCTACACATGATATAAATATATATTTTAAACATCATAGATGTTATTTTTAGGCAATTCAGTTGCCCTTGGATTTATACATATACATATTATTTTTTTTTATTTTAATTACCCTGGAATCTCTGAGGCTCCATACTAAGTCAATTTTATTTTGAGTAAAGAACATTCTTAAAACTTTCAGTGCAAGTATGCCGGTGGTAAATTCTTTCTTTTGTTTCTTTCAAAATGTCTTCATTTTGCTTTTATTATTGAAGGACACTTTTGCTATTTGTCTTCCTCATTTTGTATAAGAGATCACTTCTTAGATGAAAAATCAACTTATTTCATATAGGTCACTGAACAATTATCCTATAGTAATCATCCTGCATTCTGGTCACCTTGAACTAAATTTCCTCTTATGAAAGGCAAGAAGAAACACCTGTTATATTCTCTTTCTTCATCTCAATTTCTCTTCCACCCTGAAGAAGGCTGATAATGCTTAATGGACACCATTAAGATTTCATTTCTTCCCTAACAATTCTCTTATGAATTTCATTTTTAACCAGTTTTCTCTTTTAAAGAATTTAAAAGATATATGCAAATATAGTCTTGCTTATAGTAGATACTATCTCAGAAAATTAGAAGTCAGAATCACAATTTTAGGAAATTCAGGGGGTCTTTGGGATTACTTCAAAGATGAGTTCAGTGAAGTCTACCATGCCTAAGGACATACAACTACTTATCAGTTCAAGTGAAACTAGAACTCAGGCCTTATAGAATGCATCAACATTGTTCACACTTTTAAAAGATTTATCTATATAATACTGGAGCAGTCCGTTGAAAAGTGGAGTGTTTTGATTAGATAGTACTTTTCCCTATACTTTATATGAGCACCATGGCTGCAAACTACAATGTGTTACAAATGTTAATCTGTGAAGCCTGGTTGTCTCCTCTAGGCAGAATATGGGGGGTAGAATTTATAGTTCCCCATCTCCCATTTTGACACTAGGAAATATGTAAGAAACTCCTATGTCATAAATCTGCAGCAAAGCTCAGAGAGTTCAGCGATAGCTAATCTGCTCATTAATTTCATCCTCATGCAAATTTTATAAACATCCAGCTTAACATCAGACTTCCCAGTTCTGGGACTTCCATTATATGATGGTAGAAATAGAAAATATCTTAGAAATCACTGACTTCCTCATTGATACATGAAGAAACAGAGGTCTAGAGAGGTGAAGTGACTGCCTGAGGTGTCACAGATGGTTCATACTGATCGACCAGAATTCACGTCCTTTGATTTCCACTTTGGGGTTCTTTTACCATTTTGAGGGGGAAGGTGGCAAGTTGTGGAGAGCTATTCAGTTTCTTTGTTCTCTCACTAAACTATTTTTGATTCAGTTGTTTATAAGCCAGTCCTTCTGAAAATAAAAACGCTAAGCAGGCATGCTTCCAACAGAGAGAAAAAAAAATTCATTTATTTTATTTAATTCATTGAATAGGGGACATACACTGTTCCAGGTAGCAGAGCTATAAATCCCTTCATTTCATAGAACTTGCATTTTAGTGTGTGTGTGGGGGGGAGGAGGGCAGGTAGTAAAGTGGGTAGAGACAATCTAAAGAAAATAAATAAGCCAAATGAGTTCACATAATAATGGTACATTCTAAGAACAAAACAAGCAGAATGAAAGGGAGGGGGTGACTACCTTGGATTAAAGAAGATCTCTCTGAGGCATGAAGCCTTGCATTGGTGGCTGAATGACAACAAAGAGTCAGCCATGTGAGGCCCTGGGGGAGACCATTCTAGACAGTGAAGGCAAATGGCCTGTGGCCAGAACAAGGCTGGCCAAGCAATCCAGGATGAGAAAGGCCAATGTGGTGACCAAAGGAGACAGTGGCAGGTGAGGAAGCAGGAGGTATGTAGAAGCCCTATCATGTTTATAAGATATGTGGATTTTATTCTTTTAAATCTCCCTCATGAATATGTATTGCTTTTCCTTCAAACGTGCTGAATATGTATGACAGTATTGTATAATATAAACTTTATGAAGCATAAAACCCAATCTCCCTTTTCCCTCTTTGAAGAGAGAGCACCTTCAGTCCACAAGGGAGACTATGTCTTACCAGTTTGCAAACTTATATCACCAAATAAAGCTCTCCTTTCTACTATTTAGCCATCCTGGTGGCTGTTTGGATGACATCACTATGGCTGCATATGTGGAGAATAGATTACAGTGAAGGCATTGTAATTTGGTCTATATTTGCGACATGCAACAGAGAGTAAAACAACCTAAGCAGAAAAGATAAGGCAAAAATAACTGGAATTATTCAATCCTTATGTTGTTGAACAAGTTGGGGAGAGAAAATCACCTCTTCCCCCCCCCCCAAAAAAAAACCCAGCTAAAATCGGGAATCCCATTTCAGGTGATAAAGGGATGATGTTGACATCCAGTGACACTCAATAGAGTTTAGGAATTCAGTAACTTTGAACATAGTCATTAAAACTCATGGTATAAATTATATGGTCAAGATCAGTTCATTTTGCAAAAGTCACAGTAATGAATCTTAATGAGAACATTAATGCATTATATTCTCAATCCATCTTATATTCACATTCCTCTCTCGTGACTTTGATAATTTATTGTACTTTTTTACGATCTGTCCTTGAGGGAATGGAGGTACTCCATAAGCCACTGCCTCATTTTCTGGGGACCAAAGCACTTAGCTGTTGAAGTGTCCTTACAAGGGGTAGACCTGACTCCTGTATGTGAAAAGACTCACGAGGTAAATAGGCATTATTTGTCAATATTTGTTAGTATTTTACATATACCATATAATTTATCTTCACAGAATCATAAGATAGGTACTATTTTTGCCATTTGCCAGATAATAAAGTTGAGGCTTAAAGTATTTGGCAAATTGTCCAGGCTCACAGAATCCATAACTAGCAGGGCTGAGATTTTTAAGCCAGGAGAATATGGCCCCCAAAACCAAGAGCTTCCTTCTGTAGTAGTCCAGAAAGAATTCTTCATGCTGTAAGATAACTTCAGGTAGATTAAATAGTTTAGCATGGCCTTCTGGTAGACCCTATAGGACCTGGAGTGTGTACTAATTTTCAATCATTAATCATTTTCTCATCACCAACAAGAATAGTATCATATATTTTTTTTAAACCTGAGGTATAATATAATTAACTGAACACTATGGAGATCCAGGAAGTCAGGACTAGTGTAACATTATAATATCTTTGGGAAATTATGACTAGTGTAGCATTATGATAACTGTAAAGTTGTCTTTTATAAAACAATTTTAAAAAGGCTATATTTCATGTATAAATCCTACCCCACTCCTACTACAATTCAATGATGCAAGTTGTTATCCTTTTCTGTGGTAATTTAATGCTCCCCTGAACTGGCTCTCTCGGTTTCAGAAGCTGGCCTCAGAACAGTCATGCTCCCTGATACAGACTCAGCACAATGAGAAGTTCATTTTCTGTTTGACTTTGTAAGTGAGACTACACTATGACAGCACTCCTTTCTGCTGCCACTGAAAGGTATTAATGAAACACGGCACCAGAAATTTATTTGCAAGGTTGTCTTCTATTATATCCTTCGGTCTAAATATGCCTTTTTAGATTTCTGTGACAAGAAAGGAGGAGGAGGAGGAGGAGGAAGAAGAAAACTCTTGGTGAAGCCAAGAAATCACACAGATTGTTTGGTCTCCAGATTGAGAAGTGAATATTATTTTTTTTGCCATTTATTATGTATTTTTAATAAAATTTACAAATGTTTTAGTTTTCTGTAGAAAATGTAAAATATAGATAGGCAAAAAGAAGAATCACATATTATTGCATCAACTGGAGGCAAATACAATTAAAGTTTAATACATCTGTCTACTTAACATTCTGTTTTTACACAAAACTATATGTATTTTTTGTGAACATCTGTTCTTTTTTTTTGAATTTTCTTGTTTTTATTATGTGATTTTTGATACACCCAGAAGAATAAATGACATATATGTAAATTATAAAGTACAATAATGAAAGAAGCACTAAAGAACCCACAATCTAATCCTAAAAATAGAATTTAATCAATAAGTTTAAGGACCTTCCATGCTTTTCCCCAAACTCATTCCTCTTCTTTTCAGACATAAATACTATCCAGAATTCAGTGATCATTCCTTCATTTTCTTTTTTTTTTTTTTACTCCAGGGTATTGTGAGGGTACAAACATCATGGTTACACTTTATATCTTTGCCTCACCCAAGTGCAGGTTAAAGGCATGCCCTTCCCCCCCCACAGTGCTCCCCGTGTCCTTTAGTTGTGGATTTACCCCCCCATCCTCCTAATCCCTAGAGAGTATTTCTGTCATGTGATCACCCTAGTGTTGATCAGTTAGTACCAATTTGATGGCGAGTACAAGTGGAGCCCGTTCTTCTGCTCTTGTGGTGCCTTATTTTGGATAATGGGCTTAAGTTTAATCCAAGAAAGTATAAGAGGTGCTAGATCACTGTCGTTTCCTATGATTGAGTAATATTCCATTGTAAACATATACCAAATTTTAATAATCCACTCATGGATTGACGGGCACTTGGGTTGTTTCCACATTCTTGCAATAGTGAATTGTGCTGCCATAAACATTCGGGTGAGGATGTCTTTATCGTAGAATGTTTTGTGCTCTTTTGGGTAGATGCCTAATAGTGCTATTGCTGGATCAAATGGTATTTCTGTTTTTAGCTCTCTGTGGTATCTCCAAATTCTTTTCCAAAGAGGTTGCACAGTCCCACCAGCAGTGTAAGAGTGTTCCTGTCTCTCCACGTCCTCGCCAGCATTTGTTGTTTTGGGATTTTTTGATAGAGGCCAATCTCACCGGGGTTAGGTGATATCTCATTGTGGTTTTGATTTGCATTTCTCTAATGATTAGAGATGTTGAGCATTTTTTTTATATGTTTGCTGGCCATTATTCTGTCTTCTTTTGAAAAGTTTCTGTTCATTTCCTTTGTCCATTTGTTGATGGGGTTGTTTGATTTTTTCTTGTTGATTTTTTTGAGTTCTAGATAGATTCTGGTTATCAGCCCTTTATCAGATGTGTAGAGAGCAAATATTTTTTCCCATTCTGTGGGCTGTCTATTCACTCTAATGATAGTTTCCTTGGCAGTGCAGAAGCTTTTTAATCTGATTAGATCCCACTTATTTATCTTTGTTGCTGCGGCGATTGCTTTGGGGTGCTTCTTCAAGAATTCCTTGCCTAGGCCAATGTCTGAAAGGGTCTTCCCAACATCTTCATTTAGAATTCTTAAGGTTTCATGCCATAGGTTTAAGTCTGTTATCAAAAAGTGAACATTTTTACAGAGGTCTTAATAGTTATAAAAGACAGATATTCTCAGACAAAATCTATATGGGTTTATATTTCACCATTGGGTCCCAAGCCTCTCAGGTAGTCTTTAAGTAGGATGTTCCTATTTATCAATAAGTCAGAAATTACTAGAGAGCTAATCATCCTTCAGAAAGAGAAGCTACCTATATAGCAGAACTCATCGTTTAGGGTGTGGTTTCAGAAGCAAAATGTCTAACATCAAGGAGAAATTTCTTGGTGTATTTCCCTGTTGACTGTCTCCTTGTTCTTCTCCCCACTGTGAAAGAACCAAGGCATCCTGAGGGATGGGAAGGGCAGAGAGAACATCGAAGCAGCAGCCTGCTTAGATGGCTCTGACCTGAAGACAACTCACTGAAGGGACTTCTAGCACCCTGCCTGTATTCTTGCCAATTCATCATGAACCACTTTCTTTGATAATTGCCTATTAGTCCCGTCTACTGTGATCTGTATGTGTGCTAAGGTCTTGTGATCCATTTATTTTTCTTTTTCTCCAGAACATAGCACAATGGCTAACATGTAGCAGACTCAATATGTTTGATGAATAAATTTAAAAAGAGAGAAAGAATAAATGAATAGATATATAGATAGATAAATGGAATTTGATTCTGAGGAGACAGGCAGGACTCTGGCATAACTAACTCCTCAACAGACTTTCTGTTCTGGCATGAACTCTCAACAGACTTTTGTCCTCATGAATAAACTGATGTTAGAGTCTGCACTATTAAAAGCAATATCCATTGGTTAGGGACAGTGTGATATAGAAAGCAGGACCTCTGAGGACTTTTTAAAAAAATTCCCACATATTATACTAAGGTATTTTTCTCTAAGACCTAAAATTTCATGTGCTTTTTGCTCAAGTTATAACACTGAGAACATCCTAGACATGAGCATCCCTCAGTGTGGGATTGGAAGAGAGTCAGATGGGGTTTCTAAGTTTGCCCTAGTTTTCTGAAATACCTGACATAGAGATAAGTAGACAGCAATTATCAAGTTCCTCCCTCATGCTCCTGTATAAACCAGCTCTGTGCTAGAATGAAAAAGACAGTCAGGTACTGGTGAATTGTTTTGCAAGATATCGTGGGGGAAAGAAACAGCATTTTCTTTCCTGCCCCAAGTGCCCAATCATGATTCTCACTGCCTGAAAATCATTATTATTAATAATGTCAGGCCCTGGGCTAACTAAGACTGGCATACATTAGCATATATAATGCTCATGACTGCCCAGTGAGATACAGGGTAAATCACATTTTATGCAAATTGGAATCATGCAAATTTTAATTATGCAAATCTGAAAATGTTTAATATAAAAATATCAACACATTCTCATTTTATTTACAAAATTTCAAATATAGCAAATGTCTCCCAATTTAAAATATTTTGAAAAATTACCTAACTTAAAAGACAAGCCTAGAGAATTTTAAATGGCATTTATGCTTTGGTCACTTGAGGATGTGCTCCTCTTGCTGGTAAATAACAGTCACTATAATAAAAGCTAATACTTATTTAATACTAACGAAGCACTTCATAGATATCAAGCCATTTATATTTCACAAAAAAGAAAATCCTTTGAGGTAGAACTCATCATTCCTGTTCTACAGAGAAGAAAAACTTGATGTGCAGCTAATGAGTAGCAGAGATAGAATGTAAACTCTGGCTGCCTGGCTCCAGGCTTCATCAATGCCTAGCCTCACATTTTAGGATTACTCTTGAATTATGTACATTTTTAATTAAATAATACCTTCAGGAACTCTTCCCTCGCATAAAATATGCCTGTCTTGTACGTACTGTAGTCTCACCTTTGAAACTGAAGCTTTAAAGTGGTTAAGTTAACTTTTCCAAGGCCTCAAAGCTGATAGAAGCCAAACTTACCTGACAGAGACATTAGCTATTATGTCTGGATAAGCCCACAGATAACCATGAAAGATCAATCAGAGACTGAATCCTCCTGTTTTATGCCATCATTCACTCTCAGCTATTTGCATAATATTTAATAAGCTTAGCCCACATAAACCCTCATATTTAATCCCTACACTTCTTTCCTCTCTGTGATCATTCAGATGCTAGCCTTCTCCTGAGAAAAATACACATGTCCCAGATGCCTGACTGCCCGACCTATTCCTCCAATTAAAGTTCAGACAAAAGAACCTCTGGCACTGTCTCTAAGTACCCACACTCCTAATAACGTCTAATCTGTAACTGTAACACCATCTTGTCATACAGCAACCAGAATCAATAAATGTTTGACCAGGCCAAGTATCAGGAGAGGTAGAGACAATTAGTCACTAATAACCCCACCACGGATTCTTGTTATAAAACAAAGATAGACTTTTGCATGCATGTCCTACCCAGTGGTAAATACAAGACGTATTCTTTCCAGGCTGGCATCAGAATCAATAAAACCTGTGCTGTAACTTGTGGAAGCTATAAATTGAGGACATGTCCTTTTACCATGCTCTGAATGGAGTGCCACAGCAGACAAAGAAAAATTTTTTGTGAGAAAAAATTCACAATGATGTATTGTGCCACATAAAAATGAGAAATTTTTTCATAAAAGATGCTAAAGCTTTCTGCCTGTTGTGCTGGCAATAGATTTAGCATTAATTAACCCAGATATGTGTCTGTCTGTGTGTGTGCACAGTATGTGGGTAACACTGACTGGTAGAAAAGAAAAACAATTTTCTCAAGTAAGGTGGCCACAGCCCACTAACTGTAAATCTTCCTTGGCACAAAATTAATTGCTTTGCTTAGAAGAACAAACGATCTTGAAAATAGAAAAGTGCCTAGCAGTCCATGGTTCTGTGTCTTAACTGTGCCATGAGTGGGTGTGAGCACTGAACTTTCAGCAATGTTTTTGCTTTCAGGCTAACTGAAGTGGTTACTGGCATCAATTAAAATTAATGTATACATTAAAATATTAGTTTATATCATAATACATTAGTTTATATAACATTTATGTATTAGTTTATATCATGTTATATTTATATATAAATAAAAATATACAATAAAATACATAATATCATAAAATAAAGGTTTGTATATTGTTATATATTATTTATTTATTAAATATATTTCATGTCATAAAATATGTTACATATAAATATATAACATTTTAAAATATACGTATATTTCTTCAAACTAAATGCACAGTCCAGTTTCTTCTTTCTTATCATAAACATCAGCATCGTTAGTCAACATTTAAAATTTCCCAATATCTATAAGCACTTAGCTTATAACAATCTTAAATGTTTAACACAATAAACTTGTAAGACATAGACACTGGAACACAGAAGGGTTACATTACTTGTCCACATTCACACAGTGATGGATCCAAGGCTGGAACTGGGAGCCCACTGGTGGCTCTATCACAGCAATAGCCTTCCTTCTTTAATTAAATATATCATACATCAAGAAAGGTCCTGGCTTCTCCCAGTCCCTGCTTTCAAGAGATTGTTATCTTTCTTCCTGGGCATTTTTAAGAAGAGGATGTACACTATGAAAAGGGGCACAAGACCACTTCCTCAGAGGAGCCTGTGAAGAAGAGGGAAATGGGGACAAGTCAAGTCAGACAGCAGGTGTGGTGGGTGAGCAGAGTAGCATCCCCTCTCTGTTCGTCTTAGACTGCCTGAGTCTGCAGGGAACCGGGGTCCGCAGGGAAATGTCAAGTATATGAAACATTTCCTAAAGGTCGAGGCTGAATCATTTTAGTTTAGTACAAAGGAGAGTAGTTGAAATTGTATAATGACAGAAAGAAGAAGGAGAATGAAGTTAGGGAATTCAGAGTCACCAGGGCATCTCGGCAGCTGGGGAAAAAGGCTTTGACAAGGGTATCAGGGCAGACAGATCACAGCCCCACCACTTGGACTGAACAGAAATCCAACCACTGAAACTCTCTGCCTTTTAGTAAGGGACTCCAAATGGTCTGGTTTGGGTCACATGTGGAAGTGAGGTCCAGTTTCTTGGTTGTAGTCCCAGGATAAAATAGATGGCAGATAGCCAAAAATAATAAATGGTGACCTCGGCATAATTTAAATGGAACTGGAGACCATTATCCTAAGCAAAGTATCTAAAAAATGGAAAAAACGAACACCACATGTCCTTGTTATTAAATTGGAACTAACCGATGAGCACACATGTGCACAGAAGGAAGTAAAACTTGGTGGAAGTCAAGCAGGGAGGGTGGGGGAGCAGGGGATGAGTAAAAACCTACCTAACAGGTACTACAAACACTATTTGGGTGAAGGACACACTTATAACCCTGATTCAAGCATTACAAAAGTGATCCTTGTAACGAAAACATTTGCACCCCTGTAGTATTTTGAAATTTTAAAAAAATTAAATAAATAAATAAAAAGGAATTGCAGGACCAGGAAAGAAAATAAAATGTATTTTTGAAATATCTTAAAAGCTATTATTTTGTTTGATTCCAACAAACAAAATCAAAGAACAGGTGGATAGTTGCATTCCCATTTTTAAGGTGAAAATAACTAAGGGTCAGGGATGCTAAGAGATACACCTAAGGCCATGTGGGAAGCAGGTGGTAGTGTCTGCATCTTAATGCTAAGTATTTCGAGTTATGTCTTAGATGAACCTCCTACTCCATTACATTATATTAATGGTGGTTGATCATGTCAGAGAAATAAAAATTGAATCAGGTCACATACAGACCAACTAGTATGAGTTTCTGTGTAAGGATCCATGCATTGCTATTTTTTTAAGTGTCCCATGTAATTCTCAAGTGCAAACAGAGTGGTTCTAAAAAAAAAATAGCTCATTAAATATGAAATGTCTGATTTCAAATCAAAAGTGTAGCTTATTATATCTCAAACAAGAATCAGTAGAATTACTCAAAGTATGTGCCTAAACTATTGACACAGTTTTGTTGTCTTAATGGTAGCTTATTTATGCCAGCAGCAAAGAAGCCTGGAGAGTGAGTGGTGATGAAATTGTGAAAGGTATTTTCCACAGCTTGTTGAGAATTGAATATTTTTCCTTGCAAGAAGTGGTCCAAAGCCTGGAAGAAGTGATAGTCAGTTGGTGCAAGGTCTGGTGAATATGGTGGATGACAGAGAGTTTCCAAGTCCAGCTGCTGTAGTTCGAACAGCATTATTTGTGTGACATGAGGTCAAGCATTATCTTGCAGGAGGATTGGCCTGTCTCTATTGACCAGTCTTGGCTGCTTAATCACAAGCATCCTCATCATTTGGCCCAATTGGTTGCAGTAGACATCCGCTGTCATCAACTGACAAGATTTCATGAAGCTGTAGTGGATAATACCAGTGCTGGACCACCAAACAGACACCATTAGCTTTTTTGATGAATATTTGATTTGGGACTGTGTTTCAGCACTTCGTCTTTATCCAACCATTTGTGCCAAACACTTGTGATTGTCAAAAAGAATCCATTTTTGATCACACGTAACAATACAGTGCAGAAATGGTTCGCCTTTATGTCGTGACAGCAAAGAAAGGCAAGCTTCAAGACGATTTCTCTTCTGACACTCATTTAATTCATGCAGAGCCCATCTGTCCAGCTTTTTTACCTGGCCGATTTGTTTCAAATGGTATAATATTGTTGGAATAGTAATTTCAAATCTCGCTGCCAATTCACATGTAGGTTGAGATGGATACACACATAAGTTGAGATGGATTCATCAAACCTTGCTACTAATTCACACATAGGTTGAGATGGATTAGCTTTCAGCTCATCATTATCCACCTTGATCTCAGGTCTCCCACGTGGCTCATTTTCAAGATTAAAATCACCAGAATGGAACTTCTCAAACCATAGATGTACTGTGCCTTCATTAGCCATATCCTTCCCAAACACTTAGTTGATATTTCATGCTGTCTGTGCTGCATTGATTCCAGGACAGAATTCATATTAGAAAATAACATGAGTTTTTGACTTATCCATGGTTTCACAAAAATCTCTCTAAAAAATTTTTTGAAAGATAATCATAAGCCAAAACATGTGTTTGAAAGACTGAGTATGTATCTTCACAATAAAAATAAAACAAGAAGTGTCAAAGTGAAATGTCACAGATACCAACTGCCCAACTTAATACTTAAGGAAATCGGACATTTAATATTTAATAACCTAAATCTATCATTTGAATATCAGGCAAAAAAGTAATTCTCAAAACTTGTAGTGAAATGTTAAAGGTATGGTCATACTTTTGTTGTGTTTTCTGTTTAAATGTGGCCTTGTACCAATATGAACTTGGATTTATAACTGCCAACACTGCAAGACAACAGTTTGAGAAGTTGAGGTTGCTAGGGGCAATCCAATTTACCAGAGAAACCAGCTGAGCGGAGGAACAACATGGAATGAGCAGTGCACAGCTAGAATGCTCTCTGTGGAAGGGCATGCTCTCTTTGTTTCTTTAAGTGGAAATTGGAACATTCCCTTACCACTGGAAAAATAGCATTTCACTCTTTGTTAGAAGATGCATTTATGTAACTAAGACTTTTCTGTTTTCTGTGTTCGCCACGAAAAATAGCATGGTCCCTATAGAGACGTAGGAGCCAGACATAAGAGGTGATTCTTTTTACTTCTCCCTGGTGACCCTTAACCCATGGAGCATTTCAGTTCTTTTTACTTAAGAAAATGAAAGTGTGTCACTGGGAATTTCCTCATGGAACTGAGCTAGTCTGAGATTCTGGTAACAGATCTGCTCTCAACTGTGATGGAACACGCCATTTCCCAGTTAGATGTTGAAATAAGTGGGTGAGAAGAACCAGTGGTTGCTCTCTTATATGCAAAATAGTTAAGGCAGAGGATTTAATAACAGAAAATAATTTTTTTACTGTGCAGTTTTTTGTTTCTTTACAATCTTACTCTAAATTATATATCCATTGCTTCAGCATTGCTATTTGTTCTTTAATAAATGGTTATTAATAAGAGGTTTAGAACAGAAAGACCTAAGGAAATCTATAGTTTTGATCTAAATCTCAATTTCTAATGCATGCTTCCAACTATATATCTAAAGTTCTATATAACAGAAGTTATAGTGTATAGGAGAGATATGAAAAATTTTTGAGTGATAAACCAGTGAATTTAAGCCAAGTAAAGGGAAATAGTGATTTTGTAAACTAATATCTCAGAAATGAGTTCACGTCAATATCTTATCTATATAAATATCACAATTCAATGAATTTAAATGTGATAATGTCTCATGATCACTCAAAAAGTGCCTTTTATTTATTTATTTTTACATTTTGGATCGGTGCTTGCCAAAGCAATTGCTCTACCTGTGTGTACAGATGGACAATAAGGCCTTGATTTATGGCTATGACCAAATCTAAGTCAAATCTTTAGAATTTAATCAGTGTCTTTCTTTTACCTGATTAACTCCTAGTCAATATTTGGGCATCAGTTTAATATTAATAATATCTTTCCAAGCCACGTTCCCTGGCACCCACTGCCACTGTGAGTTGCAAACCCTTTCTGTGTGCCCATCACACCCTGTGCCACTCACCTTTCCATTATACTGATCATATGACTCAGAAATTTCCAGTTTAGACTACAAGTTCTTTGATGCAGAGATTAATTTCATTCATCCATTCACTCAAAATATACTACTACCTACTATGTACCAAGCAGTGTCCTAGGTCCTAAAGATAGAACTGAGACAAAAATCCTTGCCCCTATGAGCTTACATTTTTAAGACAAGAGAGAAGGATGTGAAATGTTTTGTGTTGTGGTAGTGAGGGTAGTGTGAGGATTGAACTTTAGATGGGATATCCAGGAAGGCCTCACTGGGAAGGTGACCTTTGAGGAACACCTGAAGGAGGTGAGAGAGCGAGTGAAATGAGATTCTGAGGAAAGAGCGTTTAGGCAGGGGAAACAGCATAGGCTAAGGTTAAGGCTCTGACGAAATGCCCGTCTGGCATGTTCAAGAAACAGCAGGGTGGCCAACAACTTTGAAGTATAAGGAGAGAGCAAGAGTAGGGTTTTTGCTCCCCATGGCGCTATGCCTAGCATATAAAAGGTACTAAGTATTTGTCGAATGATTTAAAAATAATTAAGTTAACAATAAATTTGACAGGAGACTCTATGATTTATAAACTATTATTCTCACTTAATCTAGCATATTTTCTGGTAAAAAATAAAAAATAATTAGTTTTTCCTCTGCAAAATGAAGTTATGATCACAAACTCATTCAAATTTCTGGGAAATTTGGGGTTTTACGTACCAGATTATCTGAGAGCAGGTGGACTATATTCAATGATACTCAGGGTAAGCTCATTAAATTTAACTTCTTTCAAGGTAACTTTGTTAAAGTGAGTGTCACCTTTACTGTTTTAATGTTCTCCTCATAACTTTCATTTCTTGTGATTACTGATTACTCTTGATTCTCCCCTTTTGAGTATTCTTACTACCCCAAAGCCTTTGTCTGATGCCTCATTCTTTCCAAGAATTCATTGTTTCTCTAAATTCTTCCCAAAACAATGAGTTAGAGAATGAGTTCCTGGCCACATTATGATGGGATCAAGTAATGCATAAAATGGCCTGTCTTGGTGTGTTATCAGCTCTGACAATTAGAACTGGAAGAGAGAAACGTATTTCTTCACCCTGCCTCAAAAGCACCATTCCAATGGACACGAGGATATGAGGGGCATGAGGTACTTCAAAAGAACAAAATGGAGACTCTTTCCTCAGACCCATGTCTCTCATGCCCAGCTGTGCTCTACTGTAAGAAAAACAATCCAGAGAGTGAGCTTTGAATCCTAATTTATAGCTTGACTTGCTAGGCAACCTTGTTTTCCTGTCTGAAGCTCAATTTCTTTATAAAAACTGGAAAAAGAAAATCTGCATTGCTTGTCTCCCAGGGTCGGGATAAGGATCAAATGAACGATGTGTATGAAAGTATCAAGAAAATGATAAAGGGTTATCTTTAAAAATAGTATATGGGTTTAACAGAAGAATAACACAAAAAAATGAAATAAACCGGTAGGAAAAAACAGGCAACTGTTTTTCTTGAAAATTCCTTTTAATATTGTCTCACAAATAAAAGGTGACTATTATTCTCAGCTAACAGCAGTTCTCTGGATACCAGATGCTGTCAGCTCTACCTTCAAAATATATCTTCCATCTGTCCACTGTTCCCTTTTTTCCACTGCTACACAAGCCAGCATCAGAGAGCTCTGAAATACAGCCTCTGAACTACTACTTCTAAATTCTACTTTCCCTATCTTTTAATCCTTGTCCCCCAGAGCAGCTAAAGTGATCTCTGAAAATCGCAAATCAGATCATGACATCCTTCTCTTTAAAATCTTCAAGTGGCTTATGAGCACACTTAAAATCCCAAATTGAGGCCGGGTGCGGTGGCTCACGCCTGTAATTCCAGCACTCTGGGAGGCTGTGGCGGGAGGATTGCTTGAGCTCAGGAGTTTGAGACCAGCCTGAGCAAGAGCGAGACCCCCGTCTCTACTACAAATAGAAAGAAATTAGCCAAACAACTAAAAATTAGCCAGGCATGATGGCGCATGCCTATAGTCCCGGCTACCCAGGAGGCTGAGGCAGGAAGATCGCTTGAGCCCAGGAGTTTGAGGTTGCTGTGAGCTAGGCTGACACCACGGCACTCTAGCCTAGGCAAGAGAGTAAGACTCTGTCTCAAAAAAAAAAAAAAATCCCAAATTGATATCATGGAATAATACCCTATTCTGGCCCCAAGACTTTGTTCACTACCTAGGTCTTCCTTTCTCATGAAGCTTCAGCCTGATGCTTTTTTCTGTTCCTTGAACATACCAAAACTGTATCTGTTTAGGACTTCTGCATTGCTGTGTCCTTTGCCTGGAAGTCTCTTCTCCCATCTGTGTTTGAATGGCTCCTTCCTACAATTCTGGTCTCAGCTCAAAATTAATCTCCTTGGGGAGGCCTCTGTTGCCACCTCATCTAATACTTCCCCCCCATAGTCATTCCATCATAGGGCACCCCAGGTGATCGTTCCTCCGTCACCCTGCCACTCCATCACTTGATCTTTCTATGATAGATTATTTCATTTGTTTACATTTTATTGCCTATGTCTCTCAGTTGAATGTGAGCTCCATGAAAGCATGGCCTTGTTAGCCTATTTCATCACTGAACCTCTTGCTATAAGATTTTCACCTGGAAAATAGTAGATGACCAGTGACTATTTACTGGATAAATGAGTTAGAGAATCTGGAAGTCTTAGGAATGGTTATTAAGTGCCATTCAAAACTATGAGGTTTCAAACCCTTAGGATAAAATGATCATTCAATGTGAACACATCTCCTTGTCTCCTTGGAAGGGAGAATTAGGAGACTGTGCTGAGGATGGTGATGGTTTGTGTATGAAATCTGTGCGGCAGACCAATTGGAAGCAATCCAGAAACTCGTAGTTAGCTTTTCACAACTCTGGAATGTCTACCCCAGCTTGTCACACGTCATAAAAATGAAACCTGACAACAAAATTGGAAACCTATGTCTTTATTATAACTTCTATTTCAGAGAAAATATGTATTCATCCACCAGCTCTGGGTTGGCTCAGTGAGGATTCCGACCAAGTATAAGAACATAAAAAAAATGACTTTTTTTTTTTAACAACACCATCAGGGGACCTTTACAGTAACATCTCTGTGACAGCACTTGAAAAGAGGATTAGGAGCTGTTTTCAATCATTCTGTGAATAACATGACATTTTTTAAAAAGAAAAAGAAAGAGAAAAGAATAAATGCTTTAAAGTAGTTTCAAACTTTGGGGACCTAGATAGAGACTGATTCACCCTCCAATATCTACCTATTGAATTATGCACGAAGCAAAAGGACCTGAAACTAAGAATATCAGTCTATAATTGGCCAGATGTCAGAATCAATCTTTACTAATCAAACATAGATGGGACATGAACAGAAACTTTTCAAAAGAAGACAGAATAATGGTCAAAAAACATATGAAAAAATGCTCAACATCTCTAATCATCAGGGAAATGCAAATTAAAACCACAATGAGATATCACTTATCTCCAGTGAGACTGGCCTTTATCAAAAAGTCCCAAAACAATAAATGTTGGCGTGGATGCAGAGAGATAGGAACACTCATGCACTGTTGGTGGGATTGCAAACTAGTGCAACCTCTGTGGAAAGCAATATGGAGATATCTTAAAGAGATACAAGTAGAAGTACCATTCAATCCAGCAATCCCATTACTGGGCATCTACCCAAAAGACCAAATGATACTGTATAAGAAAGACACCTGCACCCTAATGTTTATAGCAGCACAATTCACAATTGCAAAGATGTGGAAACAACTCAAGTGTCCATCAATACATGAGTGGATTAATAAAATGTGGTATATGTATACCATGGAGTACTATTCAGCTTTAAGAAACAATGGTGATATAGCACCTCTTGTATACTCCTGGATAGAGCTGGAATGCGTTCTACTAAGTGAGGTATCCCAAGAATGGAAAGACAAGCAGCACATGTACTCACCATCAAATTGGTATTAACTGATCAACACATAAGTGCACATATAAGAATAACATCTATTGGATGTTGGGCAGGGGGGATGGGGGAGGAGGGAGGAGGGGACGGGTATTTGCATACACAAAGAGTGCAATGCGCACCACCCGAAGGATGGACATATTTGAAACTCGGACTTGGGGGAGGGCAAGGGCAACATATGTAACCTAAACATCTGTACCCCCATAATATGCTGAAATAAAAAAAAGGGGGGGAACATAGATGGGAGATAACTTTAAATATCCAGGAATTAATTCAGAATCTAGAATCTCACAGTCTAGTAAACAAAAATGAAATTCACTCAATCTAATAGAGCCATCATGGACTGCTAAACACTGGAAATTCATCCAGGTCACTGAAAACAGTCAGCTTTCTACCTCAGGATCTTGGAAAAGAAATCTGACAAAAACAATGTAGGATCCAAGAAAAAATCCAACCACTCTGGGTTCTTGCAAACACTGGGCCTGAAAAAATTTCAGTCATTCAAGATTGACTGACAAATTTTCCAGAGATAAGTTAAGAATTCAAATTAATGCATGTCCAGGGCTTAGAACTATACTTATTGCCTTTTTAACTTCAAAGAATTCATAGCTATTTCTAATATTAAATTTTAAAAAGCATCAACAACAAAATGATGGGTAAAATATTCTGAACTGTAAATGAGACACCTATACTCAAGATGAGAAAATCATACTTTAAAAAATACTGTAGGAAACTAATATCAAAATGTTAAGCTATCCATTTTGTAACACCAATAATATTTGATGACCTATGAACTATATAAAACAAGAGATAGAACAGGAGCTAACTGTAGCGCACAAAGAGATGAAAAGTGGAGATGGATGAGATAAGGAACTATTTCTCGCTTTTGTTGCAGATTTTAATTTTGTTTTAAAAGTAGTAAAAATGGAAAACTTACAGTGCAGAAAATAAAATCAAGATTTTGAGAACAAAAGGAAAGGGGCTGAATAAAAGTAAACATTAATTGAAAAGATGAGAGAGAAGAGGATAGAAAATAGGGATTCAACCTTATAAATAACTTCATCTTCTAGAGAAAAGACAATAACAAATGGAGTAAACAATGTAAGAAAGAAAACAGGAGAAAAATTACTCAAATTATGGAAAGTCTTGAAATAAAAGGGCCCAATTAATACCAAAGTTAACTAAAAGAAAGCTTGTATTCAGACATTTCATGGTGAATTAATATTTTTAATGAGAAAAAAATTATTTCATGAATCTATAAGAGAAAAATGTTACCAAAAGTAGTCAATATTCACTTTATTCTTAAACTTTTCTCTTTTTAAATTCCAGAAGACACTGAGGATATTTTAAAGACTTTTGAAGGCAAAGTTGTGTGCCCTAAATTTTTTACTCAGACAAGTTTCATCCAAAAAAATAAATGTACAATTCTGGAATGTATCTCAAAATACATTGCCTGTGCGTCTTTCCTGAACGTTTAAAGCTATAATCCAGTAAAGCAACAAGTTGATAATAATAATCCTCAAGAATTGAGAAATTTTGTAATAAAGGTTTAATGATAAGCATGGCAAGCAGTTAAAACATTAAGTGTATTTGTTGAAATATGGTTAAAATTTGAAACAAACTAACTTCAATAATATACTGTATCTAAAATCCCATACTATGTCAATATCACTTGGACAGTGAGTGGCCTAAAATAAAACTTCCTAATTAAATCTTATATTAGAACATGGTTTTTAAACAGTTTTATTTAGATGAAATTGACATACAATAAACTATACATGTTTAAAGGGTAGAAATTGGTAGTTTCAAACCATTACCCCTAAAAGTTTCATATTCCATCTTTGTAATTTAAACTTCTGACCCTACCTCATCTCCAGACAACCATTGTTTTGCTTTCTGTAACTATAGATTAGTTTGAAGTTCTTATAATTTTATGTAAATAGAATCATAACATATATGCTCTTTTTGAGATTCATCCATGCTGTAGTGTGTATCTATAGTTTGTTCTTTTTTGTTGCTTAGTAGTATTCCACTGTATAAATATCCTACAATTTGTGTATCCATTTACCATGGAGAGCCTGGGCTACATAGTTGACATGTCTCACTCCATTAGAAACTTCTAAGCTATTTTCTAAATTTGTTGTACCATTTATCACACCTATCAGCAGTGTATGAGTTTCAGTTCCTCCACATCCTTGTCAATATTTGATGAAGTCTTTTGTTTTATTTTAGCCGTTCTAATATGTGGGTACTGAAAAACCATTGCAGTTTCCATTTTCATTTCCCCAATGACTAATGACATCGACCATCTTTTATTTTTTTATTTTATTTATTTATTTATTTTTAGAGTCAAGGTCTTGCTCTATCACCCAGGCTGGAATGCAGTGGCACAATCATAGCTCACTGAAGCTTGAAACTTCTAAGCCAAGCGATCTTCTCATCTCAGCTTCCTGAGTGGCTGGGACTATGGGCATGTGCCACCACATCCCCGACTTGACCTTCTTTTAATGTACGATTTTTTCATTCATATATCATTTTGATGAAGAGTTTGTTGAAATACTTCTCCCATTTTTAATTTTTTGTGTTATTTTATTAAGTTTAGGGAGTATATACTCTGAATAAAAGTATTATATATATATACGTTTTACAAAAATGTTCTTTTAGCTTATGGCTTATTTTTTCCATTCTCTTGACAGTGTCTTTCAAAAAGTAAAAGCTGTAATTTTGAAAGTTCAGTGTAGCAATTTGTTCTTTTGTGGTTTGTACTTTTAGTGTCATATCTAAGAAATACTTGACTAGTGCAAAATCAAAAATATTTTCTCCCATGTTTTTTCTTAGAAGTTTTTATAGTTTCAAGTTATGTTCTTTGGTTCATAATCCATTTTGATTTAATCTTTACATATGGTGCAAAGTATGAAAAAAAGTAACAAAATTTGATCTTCCCTCTGTTCTACCTTCCTTCCTTCATTTCTTCCATCTTTCCTTTTCCATATAGGTATCCAATTATTCCAGTACTATGTCAAAAAGCCATAGCTTCTCCACTGACTTGCCTTTGAACCTTCGTTGAAGACAATTTCTCCCTATACATGTGTGTCTATTTCTGGAGTCTCAAAACCGTCCTTTAATCTAGTTGTCTAACTCTATGGTAATAACTTACTGCCTTGAGTGCTGTAGCTTTATAATAAGTCTTGAAATCAGGTAATGTTGAAGCTTGTTGAACAAACTTCAACTTTGTTGTGCCTATTCTAGGTACTTGGCATTTATGAATATGAATTGTATATGAATATAAATATGGATTTTAGAATCAGATTATCAACTTCTACAAAAACAGCCTGCTAGAATTTTTCTTGTGATTGCATTAAATCTGTACATGATATAGGGAGAATTCACATCTCAGCAGTATTGAGTCTTCCAATCCATAAACACCATATAGCTCTTCATTTACCTAGGTCTTGTTCAACTTCTCTTAGTAAGATTTTATAGTTTTTAGTACACAGTTCTTAATATCTTTTGTAAGATTTATTTTTAGCTATTTCATGTTTCTTCATGCTATTTTAATGGAATTATCTTTAAATGGAACATGTGATTATGCATTGGTACTACATAATTATACAATTTTTATATATTTACTTTTTAATGCTGTAAATTGCCTAAATTCAATTTTTTGTTATAATAGTTTTTGTGTAGATTCCATCAGATTTTCTACAAAATGTTCATGTCATCTGCAAATAAATAACATTTTCCTTCTTACTTTCCAAACTGGATGTCTTTCACTTCTTTCTCTTATGTGATTGCATTGGCTAGAACTGCCAGTGCTAGCCATGATGCCAACTAGAAGTGATGGGAGTGTGTTATCAAAACTGCAAAGGGGGTTTCAACCTAGGTCCAGGTTGTTCTTGGCACAGAATAACCAATTGCTGATTCAAAGACAAAGAATATTGCCAGGGAAGAAAGGAAATTTTAATACAAAAGATGTCCCATGAGGAGAATGGAAGAAGCAGCCTCAGATATGTCAGAAAGTCCAGGCTTTTTTAACAGGGGAAATAAAGGCCTATGTGCATTTGGCAGGGTGTATTGAAATTAACAAAGGTCTAGTGCATGGGGCAGGTTGCTGAGGGATGGTGAGTGTTGATGTCAGGAAGTCTGCCCAGGGGACTTTGGAATCTCAACTCCTTTGTCCTGTAGAAAATCCACCATCTCTGGGAAATAACTCAAAAGGTCAAGTAGTTAGTTAAGAGAGAAGGGAGAAGGGAGAAGATTATTTAAAATATATATATATATATATATATATATATATATATATATGGATCATTTAAATTTGTTCATAAAGCTGATTACAAGTGGACATCATTTACTTTTTCCTGATTTCAGGGGAAAGCATTGAGTATTTCACTACTGAGTAGGGTGAGAGCAGTAGGATTTCTGTAGATGCCCTTTGGCAGCTTAAGTAATTTCCTTTCAATTCCTAGCTTAGTGAAAGTTTTTTCTTTTTTAATCAAGAATGAATTTTTTCGGGGGGGGCAAGGGCAACATATGTAACCCAAACATCTGTACCCCCATAATATGCTGAAATAAAAAAAAAAAAAGAATGAATTTTGGATTTCGTCAAATGCTTTTTCTACAACTATTGAGATAGCCATATGGTGTTTTTTCTTAATTTATTAATATCGTGAATTATATTGATTGATTTTAATGCTAAACCTATCCTGTATCCTTGAGATAAACTCCATAAATATAGTCAACTGTTTTTTGACAAAGGAGAAAAGACAACACAATGGAGAAAACAGTCTTTTCAACAAATGGTGCTGCAACAATAGGACATATACAAGCAAAGAAATAAATCTAGACATGGACCTACACCTTTCACAAAAATTAATTTAAAATGGATTATAGACCTAAATGTAAAATACAAAACTATAAAACTTCTAGAAGATAACACAGGAGAAAATTTAAATCAGCTTAAGTGTAGTGATGATTTTTAGATACATCAAAAGCATGATCCATAAAATAAATAATTGATAAGCTGTACTTCATTAAAATTTAAAACTTCTTTTATGTGAAAGACACTGACAAGAGAATGAGAGGACACAGGTATGTGAAAAAATGCTCAACGTCACTAATAATCAGAGAAATGCAAATCAAAACCACAATGAGAGATCACCTCACACCTGTCAGGATGACTGTTATAAAAATAAAATAACTCTTGGCACAGAGGTGGAAAAATTAGAAACCTTTAAATTATTGGTGGGAATATAAAATGCGAGTGGTACAGCTGCTACGGAAAACTGCATGGATATTCTTCAAAAGAGTAAATATAGAATTACTGTGTAATCCAGCAATCCCACTTCTGGGTATATGTCCAAAAAAATTGAAATCAGGATCTTAAAAAGATAAATACACTTTCACGTTCATTGTCACATTATTCACAATAGCCAAGATGTGGAAACAACCTAAATGTCAACAGATGAATGTATAAAGAAAAAAATATAGAGAGGAAAGTTAAATACATAGTATCAAGTGAAAGAAGCCAATCTGAAAAGGCTACATACTATTCGATTGCAACTATATGGTATTCTGGAAAAGAAAAAAACATGGAGACAATAAAGAGGTCGGTGGTTGCCAGGAAATAAGGGGGAGATAGAGATGAATAGCCTGAGCACAGAAGACTTTTAGGGCAGTCAAACTACTACCACTCTATGATACTGTAATAGTGGATACATGTCATTATACATTTGTCCAAACACAAGGAATGCACAACACCAAGAGTAAACTCTAATGTAAACTACGAACTTTGGGTGATGTGTCAATGTAGGCTAATCGGTTTGAACAAATGTACCACTTTGATGCAGGATGTTGATAATGGGGGAAGCTGTGAGGTTGTGGGGGAGACAGGGAGTATATGTAAATTCTCTGGGCTAACTGCTCAATCTTGCTTTAAACCTAAACTGCTCTAAAAAATAAAGTATAATTAAATAAATTAAGTATTTTTTAAAACTTCATAATGGTGCATTATAATTACATATTGTTGGATACGGTTTCCTAAAATTTTGTTAAGAATTTTTCGTCTATGTTCATGAGGTTTATTGTTCTGCAGTTCTGTTTTCTATAATGTCTTTGTCTTGTTTGGATATTAGTGTAATTCTGCCCTGATAGCCTGAACTGAAAAGTTCCCACTTCTTAAATTTCTGTAAGAGTTTGTACACAGTTGGTACTAATTTTTTCTTAAATCTTTGGTGGGATTTATGTAGAATCCCTCCGAGTCCAAAGTTCCCTCTGTGGGAAGGGTTTTAACTAAACATTCAATTTCTTCAATAGATACAGGGATTATAATTTCTAACTTTTGGTGGGAAGGTATATTAGGGTTCTCCAGAGTAACAGAACCAACTGGACATACTCATATAGATGGACATACGGATAGATAGACAGACAGACAAAATGGGGAGCTGGGCTCAGTGGCTGGTGCCTATAGTCCCAGCTACCCGGGAAGCTGAGATGGGAGAATCACTTGAGGCCAGGAGTCCAAGACCAGCCTGGGCAACATAGGGAGACTGAATCTCTAAAAAAATAAAAATAAAAGATATACAAAGGGAAATTTCTTAGGAAAATTATGGACACTAAGTCCCGCAACCAGCTCTCTGCAAGCTGGAGACTTTGGGACACTGGGAGTGAGGCTCAGTCCAAATTCAAAGGCCTCAGAGCCAGAGAAGCCAGTGGTGTAACTCTCAGTCCCAGGCCAAAGGCTTGAGAACCTGGGGAGGGGCACTGGTGTAAGTCCTGGAGTGCAAAGGCCAGAGAGCCTGGAGTTGTCCAAGGACAGGAGAGGAAGAGTGTATTCCAGCTTCAGCATGCAGAACAACATACTCACTTTTTCTCTGTTGTTCTGTCTGGGCCACCAGCACACCGGATGGTGCCCACTCACGCTGAGGACAGGTCTTCGCCGCCTAGCCCACTCAGACTCACATACTAATCTCCTCTGGAGACACCCTCACACATCCAAAATAATGCTTTGTCAAGTTTCTAGGGTTTCCTTAATCCAATCAAGTTAACACCTAAAATTAACTGTCACAGAGGGTTTAAAGCATTTATATTTAATGTCGTTATTTTACGATTAAATTTAAATCTGTGATCTTACTATTTGTTTTTTATTTTTCCCATCTGGACTATGTCTCCTTTTCCCCCTTTTTATATCTTCTTTTGTGCTGAGTATTTTTTATGATTTCATTTTATCTCCTTTCTTGGCTCATGAGTTATAATTCTTTCTTTTGTTATTCTAGTGGTTGCTTTAGGGCTTAGACTCTATATCTTTAATTTATCACAATCTAACTTCAAAAGATATTATACCAATTCATGCATAATAGAAGAAACTTACATAGTGTAATTTTATTTCTCCCTTCCTGGCCTTTCTGGTATTGTCATATATTTTATTTGTTTATGCGTTATTAACCTGACACTACATTGTGATAATTTTTATTTAAAGTCAATTATATTTTAAAGATATTTAAAGAATAAATTAGAAGCCTTACATATTTACCCATATAATTACCACTTCTTTTGTATACATTCTAATTTCCATATGGTATCATTTTCCTTCTACCTGAAGGACTTCTTTAACATTTCTTGTAATGCAGATCTGCTGATTATGAATTCTTTCAGATTTTGTATATCTTAGAAAGTCTTTATTTGCCTTTGTTTTTGAAAAATATTTTTATTGGATGTAGAATTCTAGGTTGACATTTTTTGTGGGTTTTTGTTTATTTTTGGTTTTGCTTTTAGTATTTTAAGTTGTTGCTTTACTCCCTCTACATGCATTGTTTCCAACAAGAAGTCTTTTTCATCCTTGTTTGTGTTTGTTCTTCTGTATAATATGTCTTTTTTCCTCTAGCTATTTTTAAAATTTTTTTCTTCAGCAATAACTTTGAACATCTGTATTTTGCTGCACCTTGGTGTAGTTTTCTTGCTGTTTCTTCTGCTTAGAGTTCATTGAGATCCATGGAAGTGTTGGTCTATAGTTTTCATGAAATTTGAGGAATTATTACCATTCTTTCTTCAAATATTATTTTCTGTCCCCACTTCTCCCTCTTCTCTCCTTCAGGAATTCCAATTATACATAAATTAGGCTGCTTCAAATTGTCACACGGTTCACTGCTATTTAGTACTTTTTAAAAAATTCTTTTCTTTTCTTAACAGGTTTTATTTTAGTTACTTCCATAGAAATGTTTTCAAGTTCATAAATATTTCCCTCTGAGATGTCTAATCTACTATTAATTCCATTCAATTTATTTTTCTTCTCAGATATTGTAATTTTTATGTCTAAAAGTTCAATTTTGGTCTTTTTAATATCTCTATGTTTCTATATAACTTGTTGAGTATGTGTAATTTAGTTACAGTGACTATTTTCATGTCCTTGTCTATTAATTGTAACATCTGTATCAGTTCTGATTAAGTTTGAATCAATTGAATCAAAGAAAATTTTCTTTCCCATGTTATAGGTCATGTTATCCTGCTTCTTTGATAACTGATATTTTAGATATTTTATTGGATGACAAATAATTTTGATTGGATATAACCTTGTTGAATATTGGATATTTTTGTATTACCATAAATATTCTTGAGCTTGGTTCTGGGACAAAGTTATTTTACTTGGGAACAGTTTGACCTTTCAAATCTATCTTTTAAGATTGGTTAGATGTAACTAACTATCACATTATTTCCAGAACTAATTTTTCCCCACTATGCATGCAAGACACTTCTGAGTATTCTACCCAGTACTCCAGTGAGTTACAAGATTTTTCAGTCTGGCTGATAGAAATAGGCACTGTTTCTGGCCCTCTGTGGGCATCAAGTATTGTTTCTCCTTCCCTTTAAAGTGATTATCTCACCAGACTCAAGTAGTTTTCTCATCTGTATGCATATGGGATCAGTAATCTCCAGAAAACTTAAGGGGTCACTCTGCAAATCTCCAGAGTCCTGCACTCTGTTCTGTGAACTCTGGCTGCCCTGTTTCCCCAGATTCCTAACTCTGTCTGCTCAACAGGTGAAGTCCATTGGGCTCTGCCCGCGTTCTCTATCCCTGTCCCATAGCCTGGAAACTCTCGAGGTACAAAATTGGGTCAATCAGAGAGCTAGTATTGTTTGTTTCCCATCTTTCCTCTCATGGATCACTGGCTTTTATTTTCTTATGTCTGTTGTCTTGAAAACCACTCTTTTATATATTTTGTTCATTTTTTATTGTTACAATCAGGAGATTAACTATTATTCCATATTGGCTAGAAAAAGAAATTCTAAAGCTCTTTTATTCTTGATGGCAATAATAAAATATATTTGGATTTGGCAATATCTTTTGAAAATTTAAGTAAAACCATTTGTAAAAATAAAAACATTAGAAAAATCATTTGAGAAGAAAAGTGAAATCCATATAGCAATAGAAAAAAGAAAAAACAAATATAAAAATATGACAGAAAGAAAACAAAATGTTTATTTAAGATAAATGTAAATAGGGTAAATATTCTGCTAAAAGCAATATTTCTTAACTACATACTATGTATATGAGGCAGATCTGAAATTAAAGTGATTCTGTAAAGTAAAACTAAAAGATGGAGACAGATATATCAAGTAAAAACTAACCAAAGGCAAGCATAAGCAATATAATTTACATTAGGTTAATTTAATGCAAAGTAAATTTCTCTAAATGGGAAAAGGGGATGATTTCCATTTAATAAAATAAGAAAATCCATAATCAAGAATTATACATGGAAGTTTTTGTACTATGCAGATCAAATTAGCAATACGTACATAGATCTCTGCATTCTTTACGTTAAACTAGACCCCTAAAGCACATGAATATGGGGGTGAACATGAGGATGAACATGAGGGTAGGCAACATTCATCCTTTACACTGAATTTAGGTCCCAGTGGGCTAAATTGTTAAATGTCAAAAATAAAGTATTTTAAAAAAATAAGTAAATAATACATCTCAGATTTGAAAAGGACTTTCTAAGAACTGAAAATAAGGGAAAAAGACACAATGTTGTCAATAATTCTATCAGAAGAAAACTTTTTGTAAAACAATTGGAAGTCTGCATCATTAACCACACAAAGGCCCATGGCATTTGACTTCATGATTGCACTTCTGGGAATTTCTCCTTAGGCAATGATTAAAGATTTATGTTTAACAATTATTCACAATGGCCAGAAATTAAAAATAGAGCTAAATATATAGCAAGAAGGAAACGTTTAACTAAAATTTAGTATATCAATAAAGTTTCATATCTGGATATTTAAGTTCACTTAAAAATGTGAACTTGAATTGACATAACAACATGCTTTTGAATTTTTAAGTGTAAATAGTAGTATATAAAACTGTGTGTATATAAAATTGTGTGTCAGATATGAAAATAGATAAATGTATGGAGCAGGAGAAAGAAAGATAAAAAGAGAATATAAAGATACCAATACGTTTGGGGGCAGTATAGATAATTTGGAAGCTAATCTTTCTTCTTTACAATTATCTAAAATTTATACATTTTAAATTTCATAATTGCTTTTGCAGTCAGAAGACCTCTCTACATAGGTTTTTACCTTGATGTTCCCCTTTTATTTTCTTTTGCCTTTTTAGCTCTTTTTATCCTTTGAATTATCATTGTTACCCTTAAAACCTTGCCTGCTGGTTCCTCCTAGTTTGGAAAATTTGAAGTGCAAACACCTATGCAAGAGAGACTTCATATTCAAGAAAAAGTACAAATGTCAAACAACTGGGATTAGGAAGCAGAAAGATAAAGAAGGTCCCTAAAAATCTCGGAGTGAGTGCCACTCAACTTGCCTCGAGGTAATATTTAAGGGGAGCCAAAAAAACTCACTAATCAAGAAATATTATTTTAACGGAAACTTAAAAAAATGGTATCTATCTTAACTACTGAGTTTTTTGCGGCTCCCTAAAATTTTGTACCCAAGGCAAGTGCCTCACTCAACTCACTCTAGTCCAATCCTTTCCACATGACAGATAAATACATGGCCTGCTCATTTGTTTGCAAAATAATTATCTAGAATAAAAATGGCTCTTCTCCTGCCTACAGTCAACAGAGTGGGTGGAAATGGGTCGCTTAGAGACATCCATGCCCTTTGTACACTGCTGCAGTATTAACAATCTGGCATGATCAGAAAGCAGGACCTGCCACCTTGTGCTTTTCCTCCTATAACACCTCCTTTAATGTAATCACAGCCAAAAGCCTATTTTAAATACTGCCAGTTAGAAACAACCTTGAAATGCAGCCTTTGTTAGGTTCAGAGAGTCAGATAATAGGGAATTGCCTGGAAAGTTCCTTCCATTTTGACCTGATCTTTGGCAAAATTGGGCCGAATATGAAGAATGAACAGAGTAAATACATTCTCACATTTTTGTATTTCCTTTGTCGGCAAGAAATGTAAAAGAATCCAGGCCATAATAAAGTTGATTCTTCAAGTAAAACTGAGCTGAAGTGAGAATACAGAAAACCATACAATTTTTGTCAGGGTATACACTAGATTTCGAGTCTCCTAACTCCCAATTGAAATAGAGTTTTCATGGTACAATTTGCCAACCAGATCTTGGTTGAGAAAATTACCACCCAGCACAGGCATACTCTTAGTCCTGTGTTCTTTATCTACCATTTGTAACTAGTGAAGAGAAAAAAGAAAAGGACAGACCTAGAGATATATTTACCTAGAGACGAAAGTCATGTAGGGGCTCTTAAACTAAATAAATGTTGAATTAATTGCCACTATACTTAAAGATAGAATATTAGCAATATCATTATTCTCAAAATACATGACAACTTCATGGAGTCCTTATGAATTTTAAAACTGTAATAACTAATGAGATGGTAAATAGTGGCTCCTTGTGGTTGTTTATTGGGCGATATCACTAGCTGGTCACAATAGTCTCACCTAACAACTCTGGATGCAATCACAAAATTTTTTATACAACACTTGGAGCAGCCACCAGATAACTCTCCATGAGAAAAAATCCCTTGCTATCTCTGATTTAAGTTATAGGTAAAATAAAAACAAACACATTTCAAAAGAAAAGTACATATATCATAAGTATACTGCCAGAAGAAATTCCAAGGTTCCAGCACCCAAATCAAGAAGCAGGACATTATTCTAGATAATGTTCACGTCAGTCTCTAGTTTGTGCTGGTTAGTTTTATGTATCAATTTGACTAGATTATAGTGCCCAGTATTCAATCAAACACTAATTTAGATGTTACTGTGAAGGTGTTTTATAGATGTAATTACACAGAAAATCAGTTGACTTTAAGTAATGGAGATTATTCTCAATAATGTGGTAGGTCTCATTCAATTAGTTAAAAGACCTTAAAAGCAAAACTGAGATTTCCTCGAGGAAGAAGAAATACTACCTCAGGACTGCAATATCAATGCCTGTCCAAGAGTTTCTAACCTCTAGACTGACCTGCAGACTTTAGAATTGCCATCCCCCTCAAGTGCATGAGCCAATTCCTTCAAATAAATTTATTTATATGCGTGTATGTACGTGTGTGTGTGTGTATCTCTGAATGGCTCTGTTTCTCTAGAGAATGCTGACTGATTTACAGTCACTGCTTTCCTGAGGGCAACCTCTTTCCCGACATAGATTCATTTTATTAAACAATATTTAAAAGCACAATTAAAAGTAAAATTGTTAAACTTTAGAGGTGATGATTTTAGCTACCATTTATTTATCACACCATTGTAGCAGACATTGCTCTAGGTCTTCACAATCCTTATTTAAACTTCATGATTCATGCTTGCCTATTTTTTTTCTAAATTTGCAGATCAGAAAATGGAAGGGCAGGGAGGTTAAGAAATTTCTCCAAGTTTATCATAGCAAGTTAATGGCTTCACTGCTTCTTTTTCTAAATCAAACAATTGTATCCAGCTTCTCTGACAAATGAAAAATTGCTTTCATAACCAACAAAATAAACTGGTTCAAACATTGCATTTAACTACATTTTACTTATAAGTATAAAATCTAAATTTAAATACAATAAATAGGCTGTCTCTGCTATCCCCACAGCTCATGTGAAAGTTTAACATTTAAAGAGGGAACAAGGATCTTCTAATGCATGTTATATTTCATAATAAAAAATGTATAAAGCAAAACAAGGGAAATGTAGAAAAAAAAACTCTATCAGTGATCGATATTTGTCCTAAAGTCCTGTAATTTTCAAGGTAATCGATTGCAAATAGGATGACACAAATTTTTGTAGAAGTATAAAATATGAGAACTGAAAAGTAATTTGCAAGTTATTTCATCCAGTCCTCTATCTGTGCTTCATTATTCAACATATTACTGCATTATAAGAGGAAGAGAAAGGCACTAACATGCTCACTGCATGCCAGGCACCACACTGGAAGCTTTTCAAATGTTAAACTAATTCAATGCTCATATCAGCCCTGACATTTTCCATAAGGTACAGATGAGGAACTCAAGGTTCGGAAACTTAAATGTAGCCTCTCTATCAAGCCTTGTGATGCCTGCCATTTTCACTGACCCCTTCTAAGTTGTTTCCACTGAGGTAGTCACAACTAAGTGGCTCATTCAGCATAGGTGGCTACTGTTCCAGAATCAAAGTCTAAAATTTACCCTATTAACCAGCATAGAATTTATATTTTCTTCTGAAACAATGAGGGAACCCAAGGCAATGGGATGTGCTTATTGGCTGAAGCCAATCACCTGGGCAGGGATAAGGAAGCACATTGTATGGGAATTATAATTAGTTATCCAGTGCCTTTGAATAAGTCAAACACCTGGAAAGCAAAAGAATGGGATAGAATTTGAGTCCTGGTGTCAATGTTGAATCACTGAATTAAATCAACCATGAAACATAACCAGTTCCTTGACTTCCATCTAAAACAGCCAGTTAATCCCTTTAATGTCTAAACAATCCATAGTTGAGTTTTCTGTCAGTACTACCTAGTACAGAATTCCTTTTGGATCTTATAAGGAAGAACTTTAGCTCTCTGGTTCCAATGCCAGGGTGCTTTCCACAACAAAATTCTTCCTTTAGGGGTATTTTAGGTGGAAGGAAATGTTCATTTTATAATATTATTAAGTCCATTAAAATCCATGAAACATGTACGGGTGGAGTACATTCTGCCCCTTAGGAGGGCTTTCAGTCGTGATGTTCTGACTCTGCACCCCTTGAACAATTCCTCTCATCCCATTTAATATTATTTCTTCATCTTGTCTCATCTCTCAACTTTACAAATCTTGAATTCCCTGTCCCATGACCTTTGAACCAGCTCTTAAATTAAAGCACAGAAGAATGGGCTTCAAGTTTGCAATACAAAGCCCAATCCATTCTGAACATTCAAGACTGAGATTTTCAGTGGATTCTTTGCAGGGTGGGAAATAGATGACAAGGTACACCATTGCCATGGCCGCTGACCCAAGGATAACATCACAGGATGACTGAGGTCTTCTAAGGTGTATGCTGGCTTCACTGCCACAGTTGGTGAGGAAGTAGCTACCTCATTCAATCCTGCTGTATTCTTTGTGGTCAGTCGCAGGTTATATAGCCCAAAATGTTATAATGCAAATTATACCATTAATTAAGCAGAATATTCCAGTTCTAAGAGTTTAGGGAAGGGAAGGAAGAGCTGAAAATGCTATTTTGAAACAGTAATTGACTTTAGGAAGTACCTGGGCAGAGATGACTTTATTCTGGTCTGTGCCTAAAGCCCTGTTATCTCAAATGTTCTGAATTAGATCTTGGTGACTTTGCCACTACTCACCTTTCTCCTCAAGTCCCAACCTACACCATTTCTCCCTTTCTCCAAAAATGACTTCGCCTCCCATGTCACTGATTCTATCAGATGAGATCCAATTCATGAAGGTAATCATCTAAGTATACTTTTCCCCCATTTCTAAAGGACAGGTGACCTTCCTTTTATCACCCTGGTGACCAGTCTTTTCTACTTACATCTTTAATGGATCCCAGAATTACTTCACCCCCTTAAGCCTCACCCACCTTCTTTAAAGAATATAATTAAACTTACTTATCTCAACCTAATTAAGAATTTTAAAAATGAGGTTATGTACATTTCTTGTTACATTAGTCAAGTGCAATGTAAGAGGCTACTCTTTCTATATTAAAACAGAATATGTTTACCATAATTCAGAAAATAATCCACGTAAAATATTCCAAACAGAAATCTTCAAAGAAATATTCCATTTCAACATTATTATTTTAACTTCATATCTTTTTTTTTTCCTTTTCAGTGATGTCTGTTATAAGTTTCTTGGCCTGAGAAGTGTTGAAATTAGCATTATCATTGCACCAACCACCTTATAGATAATTTATTTCCCCCTTATTTGAATTTTTCAGATAAGGGCTCCTAATGGATGAGAGATAGATAATGGTTTTATGTCTATAGAATGCTCAGATCTCCAGTATGCCTCCTCTGAGAAACATATTTGCCTAATAGTCATTTGGGACTATCAGTCTCTATAAGAAAAAGAATGATATCATTTCCAAATCTGAAGCTTTTGTGCCCTATTAAGGAGAGAAATAACGTAGTTCCTCTGAAAACTGCTCTAAATGATTAGGCTTAGAAATGAATATACACATACGTCATTTGCATTAATGACAATCAAAGAACTTTTAAATGATAGGGATTTTTCCCCTTTAGCAACCTATAAGCAAAACTTATTACATGATAGGTCTTAAATGTGTTAAATTATGTAGAACATCTCCCATAGGATGCCTTTTTAATTAGTAGGATAAGATGAAAAGTAATGATGTTTTAAAATCATGTTTAACAAACGATAGCAAGATGTGATGGAAGGAACAGGAAGTGTAATGCAAGAGAAATGGGTTAGAGTTTTCATCTATCCCAGTTTTGCTGTGTGATATTGGCAAGCCATGCCACTTGTGTGAACATCTACAAGAAGCCTGGACTACAGGTATTTTTGAGGAATCCACTGGCCCCAGGTTGCCTAGCAAATGCTTTCTAAAATGACTCATAATTTTATCTATCATACATTGAATAAATATTTATTGAGCACCATTCCAGGGAATTAATATATTGTTAAGCGATTTAATACTCCCAGTTCTCTGGGGCAGTCAAAATTATCTTCATTTCACAGATGAGGAAATTGAGACTCAGAAATGCTAAATTACATTAACACTGGCAGAAAGAGGAAGAAGCCAAAGATGGTTTATTTTAAGTAAACATTTCTTCTGTTCCATGAGACATTTCCCAAAGGAGAAAATTAAAACTTAAATGGAGGATAATTGCATAAGGGAGTGCTAAAATAATTCAAAATACGTATTGAGCTTAAACCAAATGGACCCACATAGATGCTATGAGCTAGGGTTTCATGTTCTATCATAAAATACAGGTGTGCAATGAATGTATACACCTAAATTGGTATCAGTAAAGGGGCAGGTGCCCAATCACATGACACCAGTGTCCCATTTCCTTTTGGAATTTTCTCTTCCTTTAGCAACATTATTGGTAGGAGCTCAAAATATCTGATACTAATCTAGTTAGGGCAAATTTAGACACTCTAACTTGGCAAGGCGTTAATAAATACTGGAAAATGTCTAGAGGGCCACAAGCAAGATCTTTCAGAAAATTTGTCAGCGAAGAATTCCCTGCACACTCATGCAATTGCTAAAAAGCACTTGCAAAGGTAAATTCTGTGCTGGCAGGAAGGTGAATGTTCTGAGTGATCTCTGGGGCCTCCAGTGCTGCCCCTGTTATAATGGATACTGAGCTGATTTCTCTGCGGGAGAAACTAGAAAAAGCAATAAAATCATGCTCTTTGGTGTCTAGAAACAGATCTGAGGCTGCCTTATTAATGGCAGCATCTATCTTGGGAAAAGGGGCCACTGATGGTTGATTTACTTTGCCATGTGACACTGAGATAAGGAAGCATGAGTCATTTCAGTTGGACATAAAGTATAAGGAATTACTGAGTCTGGGAAAGTTTTGCTCTACTGCGTATTTTAGGGAAGTTAGGCAGACTGTATTAAATCCATCCTGCCGCCCAACTCATAGCAAACACGTTGCTCATAGCCAAGGCAAAGCCAGAAACTGGGCAATCTTAAGGTTGCCCTTAGATAAAGTAAGTGCTCTAGGTAAGGCATGAAGACAGCCAATGAATGGCACTTGCCTTAAGTGCGGGCCAACCAGATAACTGACCTGCAAGGAGGATATGTAAAAGGAAAGAAAGTAGATTTATGAGAATTTATTTGGAGAGAGGGTTAGTCTGAATCTCATGCCCACAACACAATGAGGAATGGGGTATGGAATCTCCTAACCTATGCTTGCGAGGGGCCTTTAAGATGACCCTGGGAGAGCTTTATAAGTGTCCTTGCAAATGGAGAACAGAGGGAACTAGATTTGAAAGACCAAGAAAATCTAGGGCAGCTGAGTTGAGGGCTGCATCTGATAACTCCAGCCTATCTGTCCACAGATCAAATATGTCTAACACTCAGGGCTCACATGTGGAATCCCATGAAAGAATACAGGGCTATAGTTGTGTTAAAAAGGATCTTGATTTTGGGAACCCTGTATTTCCTTCTGATGCCTACTTTCCCCATCTGCCCATTTAGTATTTCCCTCTTCATTTTCAAGATAATATGCCAGAAAGCTGGGTCTCATCTAAAGCCTTCCACCAAGAGCTATAAACCCTGATGGCCACCATCCCAAGGCCAGGTGGTGACCAAGAGAAAACAGGAACTAAGTCAACTGATTGTCAAGGAGGAAGGAAGGGATTATGCCATTCTAGAGGTTTTCAAGATGAGAAACCAGGCTATTTCTCTAGTTACTTCCCTGCCTTTCACCTCTCTCTCCCCTCCTCAGCTTCAAGAGGAGGTGTTTACAACATTATACCCATTCTCAATTTCTCCTCCTAGCTCTGTCCTGAGCTCTCAACTTTCTTTGGAGGAGTCTGTCCCACCCTGTCAAATGGGAACCTACCCTCCTCTTCTCACTTCTCTCCCATGTTGGGCTTCTTTCTCTCCCTGGCTTAGGAAGAAGGAAGAAAGAGACCTACCTGATCCCTTCACCCTCAGGAAGGCCCTCTCTTCCCCTGTCCTCCTTTACCCATGCCCCTACCCCATCCATCACGACCAAATGTCAAGAATAACAGCCTGATCATAAGGAAAGGAGTTCATAGCCGCTTAAGAATCTCTCCAGAGAAAACAGGGCAGGGCACTCTCCATCATCCTTTTGTAATATCTCACCTCTTTGTTTGCTCCTGCCTTTTTCTCCTTATTCTTGGTTTTACCTATTTTACCTTCAAATTACTGTATTGTGGTGAATTTGCTATTCATTTTTTTTTTATGTTGAAAGAATGACATCACCCCAGGAGCCAGAAATAAACAGAAATTACCCAAGAAGGTGACCTGCCAGGGCCAGAGGAGTCACACAGCAGCAGAAAGTCGGGCACTCTATCACAGGGCAGAAGCTTCAGGGAAATAAGGCGTGTCCAGCAGGAGGTGTGACTATCAGTGAAGCCCAGCAAGGGAGTCCCCTGAGAACTCACCACAGGGCTGGTGAGAAGAGTCAACGTAAACCATCATACAGTGCCAGGGGACTCGGCTAGCCTGGGACCTTGGCAGTCAAGTGAAAACATTCTGCCTCCCTTATCCCTTCTCCCTCGCTCCTCTTCCAACCTGGCCACTGGCATGGCCAGAATAGTAGCTACTAATGAAAGGGACGGTAAAGTTGGAAAGAGAAAAGCAGCATATGCTCCACCTCCACCTCGATCCCTATCTGAAGGAGGGAAGATGATCTAACACGTAATCAGGTTCTGTGCTTTGATTATCATTTGAAACAGATTATTTTCAACTGCTAACAACATGACATGTTTGATTTAATGTGACCATGAAACTCTATTACTTAAGAGCTGCTAGAAAAATTCTGGCATTCTTTCCTAAGTTTTAACTAAGTTTCCATGCAGAAGCAAGGAAAGGACCATTCCCCCTGAACACATTTTAAAGGGAGAATGGGAAACAAAAATAAATGAATTTTCTCATTGCCTATCATGAATTCGTCTTGCTCAATGCACTGGCTACAATAGTTTCCATGCATGATTTATCAGGGTATTACCTACTGAAACATTTTTCCTACTTTTTTGCACTTAGATTAGTTTGAATGTATAGATTCTTGATGTGGGAGGGGACTTCGTTTGAAAACTATCTCTGGTTGATTCCATTATGTTTATTTTAACAGAGTGTGATTTTGGCCCTTCAATGAAAACGCAGAGTTCTGCAGCTGGTGAATGTTATGGGAGTCTCCTCATATGGTTCTGCCCACACAGCTTGGCCTAAAAATGAGCCCCCTCCCACCAGCTCCCTTCCCTCCTGCCATACACAATGTGTACACATACTTCCAGGCACAGAGCATTTTATTTACCCATATGCCCACAGATTGGACCCCAGAAGAGCTCCCAGTTTTGCAGGCATAATTATTTATGTACTTTCCCACCAATTCCTTAGGACATTGGTAACCACACAATCTGCCTAGACTATGTCAAAACTAAAACAAAAGTTTAGTTCACTTTTGCTCATTTCAATCATCTTTGCATATTGGTGCCTCCATTTTCCAAATAAAAAGTCCTTATTCTCTATAATGCATTAAAATCCTCCACTCTTTCCCTCTCTCCAAGCACGCACATATTTCACCTCCAAGAAGAAGAAGCTCTACTATGAGATAAGGACAAAATGTAGTCTGAAGGTCACAAAACGGGGCCATCATAAAAAAGAATGGAGCAAGTTTTATTGTTGCTGTGTGTGTGTGTGTGTGTGTGTGTGTGTGTGTGTGTTTGATAAGAGGAATAAAAGGATTCTAAATAGAATAAGAAATGATCACAATCCTCTTATCTTGGAACCATTTGATTTCTACACCTTTTCCATCTCCCATGAAGCTAGAAGATAAGATAGTTAGAGGGATGCTCCTAGTGGCAGATGCACCTACCTGCCTCCTGCTCACCTTAGGCCAAAAAATAAAAGGAATACTCCAGAATATAGGAAACACAGAATTTCTAGTATTGGCCTTTGAGTTTTTCCCATAGCTGAGCTCAGATCAGCACGGTAAGATTTAGGTGATGATTTAGGATTAACACAATAAAGAGTGAAAGTTTTTCCAGAGAATTCTTTTTGCATGTGTTCCGTAGCTGGGATAGCAGTGACCTTGGTAGCTGCTGGTCTAGCATTCAAAGTCAAGATGCTAGCTATGTATTTATGCACAACACAGTTTGTCTATATTGTCAGAGACCTGGCCCATTTATTGCCAAAACAAAATGGTCACATATAATTGGTGCACAATGACTCTTGGGGGTTATTTGGAGGGAAAGGAGTAATCAGCTAAGTGAGTTTCATGGCAGAAAACAGAATGAACATGTATCATACAACTGCCATGTGGTACCATAGTGTTAATGGATTTGAAATAGAATCTCATTTAATCCTTACAATTCTGATCATGATCATGTCTCATCAATGTCTCAGTACATGATGAACTAAATGTATCAGTCTGCAAGTTAGGTATTATTACTCTCATTTATCAAATTAAATGAAAACTCAGATAGTGGAAGTACTTGTATGAGGTTATACTTCAATATCTTCATGAACTTGGCCAGTCGTGCTTGTGTTATGTAAAAAATTCAGTCAAATTTCAGTCTGCCCATGTATTGTTTCCTCAAGCATTTGTCCAGTGAACTGGCTAAGGTGTTGAGGAAACACCCAATTGGCATATTAAATGCTTCTTTGGGTGATCTGCTATTGTGGTGTTAAAACCAAGCAATGCCAGGCACACAGAACTCTCTCAATAAATGTATAATTATTAGTGATAGTAATAGAAAATACATCTACAAATAGTTTTCTGGATTTATCTGGGTCATAAAGAGTTTTCTCATATATCCATTAGTCATTTGATTCCAAGGTTGTATATGCTTTCTTTACCACAGAAATTTAGACTATTTTCTCAGGTGTATGAGCCCTGAGGTAGTTCAAAGCTTGTCAATTATACCTTTGGAGAAAAAAAACTAATACATATACCAGAGTTAAAAGCTGTTATATAACAAGATGATGAGACTTTTTTCTTTTATTTTAATATTTTCACAACATATTTTGTTGTTTTTCCTTTATCATGATCCCCCAAATTTTTTCTTCTGATTTTTTTTCATCTTTGTTTAAGGTATATTTGCCTTGGGGACTCAAAAGAGGAATACTCATGTCAATGGAACTTGAGTAGATGGACATTGAAACAGAGATTCTTTTTCCATGAGAAGAGATGGAACTTAATGACCTATCTTTTCCTTTCCTTGAATTCCATTATGTTTATATGTAAATTGCAGTTACTGGTCACAAATCAGGGTGGAGTAGATCCACACTGGCAACGTATTCAATAGCAATTAATTCGGTCAGGGTAAAAACAAGACGGCACAGACTACCCTGAAATACAAGGCAGTGAATCTGAAGAATTTGCAAATATCTAGGTACATATTGGCCAAGAAGTTCTTTCTCCAATCTTTTATCTCATAATTATCTCTCTGCAAATTAATAAGACCTTATGATATTTGTTTTAGACCCTATAATTTACATGACTCTTTCATATGTGATTACTGAATTTCATCCTTAAAATAGGTGAATTATTGCTTATAATATTATTGCCATTTTATAAATAAAGAAACTAAGACTCAAACATGTTAAACGATCTACCTCAGATAACACAGTTGGTAACTCTGAAGCTGGGACTCAACTCTGGGTTTTCTAGGCTAATGATCCAGCAGAGCAATATCTAAGCATAGTTCTAATACCAGAGATGTGTCTCTTGTCTCTACACTTAGTACACTTTGATGCCAGCATCAATAAGATCACAAAGATAACACACATTCATTAAACTTCTACTGAACACATAGTACAAGACCCATTTCTAAGGAACCAGACACAAAGTAAATGGGAAAATTATAGCATGTACCCTTAAAAAACTCATCAATGGAGAAAAGAAATTCTATCCACAGGTCTCTTCATAGTTCTTCCAGTAACCTCAGGAAGCCCCGGAGAGAAAGTAATTAGACATTCACTTTGAGACTCTTCACTCTTACACCGAGTGGTCAGCCATTCCAGGTATAGAAAACTTATTAATTGGTACCAAAGTTATCAGAAGAATTAAAAAAGAAAATCCAATAATCCTAAAATGCATTACTAAAAAATAGTCACACTCTCATATTTCAAATATAACATTTATGCCTAAATCTAAGCTATTCTATTATAATTAATTTGTATTAACCTATTTTATATTTAAGGGCTATGGGGGTTTTCTGACAGCTAAAGGGAGAAAGACGTATTGCAAAATAATGGGTGTGAAGGGAATGCCCCCTGAAAAGCAGGCCAGAATGCTCTTGGAAAGCTTAGGAAAATGAGAGTCAGAGAGGTAATCGTTGGTTATGCCCATCCAAGCCCTTTACCTATAGCCAAAATGCTAAACACTTTATAGAAACTTCCTTGAATAACATTATTTCTTGATTCTCCATAAATAGTAATAAATCTTTTACATGAATGATTATTTGCAATTTTCAGTAATCAAATTCTAATTTATTTGCTTATTGAACAGCATTTATGTACTCATTATGTTATGGGGAAAAGGTAAGCATGGGATTGCACTGAAGATTGCTTAGAAGTAACTAAAAATAGTACACTCACAAACACCAAATTCATGCTATTTACTCACTTAAGTATATCCCAGTTGCCTTAGGTATTTGTGACATATCAAACAATAAATGCTTTTATGTCATAAGCAGTGAGAATTGTTTCTTCATATATCCCTTTAAGCAATAGAATGCTGGACATTCAGTGCTTCTTAAAGTCTTACTGTAACCCACCAAATTTTGATCTCTCCTCCCCTACCTAACAAAAAGAAATGAAATCTCCTAAGGCTTACAGATGACCTCACCATTTTCCTTCTTCAGTCTCTGCCACAAACCTTGCTGGAAGGGGAATATGAATGTAGCTAACACAATGTTATTAATACCTCCTTTATTCTTAGAGGCTGAGAGAGTCTGAAACCATAGAGAAATTTCCCCTATAGGAGTCCACAGACAAAATAAGAGCTAGTCTTAGGAATAAAGTTTATATTAGATTACATTTTGGCTATCCAGGGAAGGTTTGTACCAGTCAGGGTCCAATCAGGAAAAATGACTCTACTATTTTAAACAGAGAGAATTTAATTTATGGAATTGGTGGCATGGGTGATAGAACAGCTGGGTGGGAACAGGAGACAATGAGGCCACCAAGAGATTAGGATGATCAGGAAGCCACTTCCACTCCTATGATACTGGGGTCCGGTGGTAACACCAGTGCCCAGGGGTGGGTCATCCAAGGGACACTGGAGCCATGGTGGGCTTGCCCCCCGTGGAGGATGGAGCCAGGGAGGAGGTGAAGCCGGCTGCAGGAATTACCCTGTCTTCTTCCTTCTTTCTATCCTTCAGTTTTTGGGAAACACATCCTAAAGGCTCAGCAGTAGAAGGACAAGGAATGAATCTCAGGGTAAAGAGGCTCACGTTGGCAAAAGGCCTTAGAAACAAAATTGTTTTATTGCAATGTATTTCACCTGACGTACCAGCATTGCGCTGACCTACCAGCATTGCGCTGCCAGAGATGCAGATTTCGGTGTTGGCTCAATGAAGTGCAACCATCTCACAAGCCCAGGATAACCCCTCTAGAGGAAGAGGAGCAGCTGTAGGGATGTAGTGGAAACATGTGAGAATTGTTTGTGAACTTATGTTTGACACCTGCAACATCCCCCTCCCAAAAGGGATCACAGAAATCTGAGTGAGACTATCCAGGGGTAGGAAGTGGGGGTGTTAAGATCACCCAATGTTCAGAGAGGCAAAGTCAGTGAAACTTCAATGATTACCATAAATAGGACCTAGCATTACCTTGAGACTAATAATATCTGAAAAATTCAGATTACTCATGCATATAATATAGCTAAAAACATTTACATCAACAGTGATTATCAAGTCTGTATTTTCTGAAATTTCTGCAATGAGTATATATTACTTTTATTACTTTCTAAGGTTTTTAAAAATCAGGTACCATAATTGATTCTGTTTAAAATACTAGGTGCTCTCTGTCTTTCTGATTGGACTCTGACTCACAGGGACCTTTCTCAGTAGCTTTCATCTGATTATCCATCTCAAGGCATTGAGACTCAGCAAGGACCCATCTTCCAGAGTGCTGCTTGCTGTGAGCAGATTTAATTGGACTGTCTTGTCAAAACCAGACATTCAGCTTTGACTCTTGAGCTCCTCTGAACACATTTAACCAAAGCGAAACCTCTGACCAAGACGGCCTTAATGTTCCCCTTAGCTTGACTGAACTTAGATAGATTTCTTCCTGACTATAGGTCCCTGACCTCCTTTTTCTTAAAGCATTTACTTTACAAAACTTGTAATTGAAAATTCTTTCTCTGCCTGCTTTGAAATGAATCTTCTTAGAAACCTCACCTGTTTTAAGACCCACTAAATGTCTTTCTCAAGGACCTGAGAAGCATCTCTTTGAAATGTAAACATGAAGGGAGGTAGCTCTCCTATATTCCCGTTTCTGTGGAAGGGTAGGAGCCTACTTCAGTGCACCCCTTGTTGCAAGGCGGAATACTGCCTCCTGTCTTGAAGACTCAGAAAGTTTACTTTTCCTTGAAGTAAAGCCGATTAACAAACACAGGTGGTGTCCTGTGATTTCTCCCACCCCAGCTCCTCAAAACCCTCCAGTAAGAAATGTTTGTGAACTTATGTTTGACACCTGCAGTATCTCCCTTCCAGATGAGTTCAATCTCTCTCTCCTATTGTGATAGTCTTGAACAAAGTCTTCCTGTTCAACTTTTTTCAGTGCAATTCTTTCTTTGAAACCTCCCAACTTCCTTCTGGGTTTATCCTATATTTAAGCATCAGTAATGGCTTTTTTAACAAGAGGAAATAGGGTTTGTAGTTGACTACCTCAAATGGAAAACTGAGAGCAATCACTGAGGAACATGCTCAGAAAGGTCTTCAAGTTGTGCTGTGTAAAACAAGTTGCCTTACTGCTAAGAAGCCTCCAAATTTTAAAAAAATTGGTATTGGTTCCATTCTCTCTTCTCTCTTCTTTTTTCTCTTCTCTCTTCTACCTTCTCCCTCTACACACACACACACACACACACACACACACACACACACACACATCCCTCTCGCTCTATCTCATTTGAAAGAAGGGTGAGCATTTTTCATTTATTTAGGAAAGACACTCAGGGCCTGGGATATGTGTCAACAACTAGATCCCCTACAGTGAAGGACTTGAACTCCCAGCTTACCCAGCTGCTGGGAGGGCTGTCGGCCCATTCAACAAGTGCCTCCCTGCAAAGAGTGTCCTTGTGCAAGACCACTTGTCCATCAGACACAAAGTAGCCTCACTCTATGACTGTCAGGTGCAGGAATATAAAGACCTGGGGCTCTTGGCCCAACTCAGGGCAATTTTTCATCAGGCCCCACCAGCTGCAGAGCTCCCAGGGAGTTGACCAAGGCTGTCAATGGGTTGTATCATAGTTTTCCTTCTCCCTCTGCCCATCCTGCTTCCTTCCCTCTCTTCCCAAGGTGTTGATCAAGAATACTTTGTAATAAATATCTTGCCCACTAAATCATCTCAGTGTCTGCTTCCCAGGAAATGGAACCTGCAATGGGGTTGTTATGAGAATAAAATTAAAAGTATGTGAAAGTCCTGCAGAATCTCTAAAGTATAACCAATGGAAAATTTAAAATAATCCTGACCACTTATTGAGTATTGTTAGGCACTTTGATAAATATTAATTTTCACCAAAAATAAAATGCAACACAGATAATTTTATTCTCCATTATTTTAAGATGAGAAGACTAAAGCTCAGAGAGGTCACTTCTTTTTATTGGCCAAGGTCACCCAGCTAGCTGCTAAGTGGCAGTGGCTGGAATTGGATCTGAGGTCTGCATGATTCCCTTTCATCCTGCTGCCTTGTAGCCCAGCACAACCTCATATTAGTTGAGACAGCTTTTTAGTTGAGTGTTACCAATGGACTAGAAAGCTATGACTTTAAGAAATAAGAGTCTTAAGAAGGAATATAAAAGAGGCTTCTAGTGGGGAGAGTGCATTTGAGAATGACCAGGGAAAAGTTCAGCTGCCTCCTCCCTAATGGTTCCGGGATGTGCTCCCTGCTGAGAACAGAGAAAGGTTGTCAGGTCTATTAACCTCAGCAAATGTAAATGGGGACCCAGATGCTCTCATCTAAAATAAAATCCTCCCCAGCAGATGGTCAGGTTTAACAATTTGGTATTGAGACTGAAGCTTCCAAACAGCTCATCTGTACAAAAGCAGAATCAGATAGAACAAAATATTTCAGCCGACCCATTTTCCAGGGCTTGGATGTTGGTCCCAAGAATGGCCAGCAGCAAAAAGTAGCACCTCTCCCCAATGCCAGTATCCACCTGGCAGAGCAGATTGGTTTCTTATGTTATCAAAGGAGGCCTGATTTGGTGACAAGGAGACTGTTTAATATAGGAAATCCTGTGGGAAGAAACAATTCACCCCTTTGAACAATAGTATACTGAGCAACTATGGTATGCCAAGCGCTGACTCTGTGGCCAGAGACATCAAATAAGAAGAGGCCGTGCTTGCCATTAAGTTGCCCTCAGGCTGGTGAGGATAAATAGCCAACTAAATGGGCAAATTCATTTCATCTGATGAGGAAGACAACAGGGATGAGTAATGGGTACAGGGAGAAAACGGAGAACATCTAAACACCTTTTCTTGGTCAAGGCCCAAGAGGAGGAGGCTGAGAGACTGAGACTGGAACAATGAGCAGAAGTTAGTCAGGCAATGTTTGAAAGGGGAAAAAGAGAATCCATTATAGGCAGAGACAACTGTTTTGCAAAGGCTCAAGGAAAAAATGCCATATCTGAGACAGGGTAGGTTCATCTGGGACAAAGTTTTTGAATATTCTTTGAAAAATATAAATTTAGTATAATACTATTATGTATTATTTTATATGCTTTCTGAGGAATGACAATATTGTGTAATATCCACTCATTCAGCAGATGTTTATTGAGCTTCTGCTAAGCACCAGAAAGTATTCCAGTCTCTGTGGTTATAGTCACCGTAAGACAGAGCTGCCCCCCTTCTCTAGCAAGGTTTATACTGAGTGCCTGAAATGAGCCAGAAGCCCTGAATGTCAGGACAAGGCAGCGGTTCTTGCTCCAGGTGGAACATCTGAATCACCTGCAGAGCTTTTAAAAAATGTCATTGCCATGACCACACCCTGCCAATTAAATCTGAAAATCTGGGGGAGGGGTACAAATGTCAGTAGTTCCTAAAACCCAGGGGATTCCAATGTGCAGCCACGTTTAAGAACCTGTGGAGTAGAGCAGTGAGCAGTGGTTCTCAAAGTATAACTGCATCAAAATCACCTATAGGGCTTGTTAAAGCAGACTGCCAGGCCTTGCCCCCAGAACTTCTAATTCAGTAGGTCTGGGGTGGGGCCCAAGAATCTGTATTTCTAACAAGTTCACAGATGACCTGGATGCTACTGGTTTAGAGACCTGACTTTCAGATCAGTGTACTAGATAGAGCAGCAGTCCCCAACCTTTTCAGCACCAGGGACCAGTTTCATGGATGACAATTTTCCCACAGATGGGGGTGGGAGGTAGGGGGAAGGCAGAGCTCAGGACAGGCGGTGATGCATGCGGAGCAGCTATAAATATAGATGAAGGCCCTCTAGCCCACTGCACACCTCCTGCCAAGCAGCTACGTTCCTAAGTTGCATGGCAGACAATTTTTCCATGGGGGGAGGGCAGAGCTCAGACGGTGATGCACAGCCAGGTTCCCAGCAGGCCACAGACCAGTACCAGTGTGGCCCAGGGGTTGGAGACCACAGCACTACAGTATGGAAACTTGTTTATATTGATTTATCTCATCAGAAAAAAATACCTTTCCAATAAACCTACACATTAATTACAGCTATCTAACTTAGTGACAGATTCCCCCTTTTAAGTAAATTTTCCTCCAAGAAGGCGATGAAGACAAGAATTTGGAAAGGACTGTTGATTGTTACGTTAAATCTTCTTTGCTTGAACAGTTTCCGAAGAGGATGACATAGGAAGGGGGCTCTCCTTGTCTTGGCAGCATAGTGCAGAGCTTAAGAGCAAGGACTTGGGAGCTGCCTGGGCTATCGAGGACACATCTCTACCACCTACCAGCGTTGCAATATCCAACATGTTACGTATTCTTTCTGTGTCTCAGTTTCTCTTTAAACTGTGACAGTTAAAAAATACCAGTAAAGTGCTTAGAACAGAGCTCTGCACATAGCAAGAGTTACATAAGCATTTGCTATTAGTACTCTCCTAAAATCGGCCCAACATTTTTCTTGATTAGTTTGCAACAATATTGTAACAACATTGCAAACTACAAACATCCTCCTTTCTTTTCTATGCCCTATGCTTCAGGTATAAACCACGTGTTCTGAAGATTATAACAATGTGACAGTAAGTATTATGAAGAAACAAAGAAATCCTCTCTGAATACAAGGCTACAAATGCTAAAAACTTTCTATAGGTTCAAAAAGAGCTAGGTGGATAAATAAGACATACATACTGTCAAAGATTTTAATACCTGGCAGAGGACAGAAGGCATGTTTTCAAATAACTATATCCTAAATCAGACTTTATAAGGACATTAAGAAAAATGAGAAGAAAGTTCTGTAGATCAGAGAGAAGAGAGCAGACTTTTAGTTAGAATGATAATGGCCATGGCTTCAAGGAGAAAGTGACAGTCAATTTGGGTCATCGAGGTTGAATAGGAGCCCAATACACACAGATGGAAATGGGAAGAGCACTTCAAGAATGGATAGCATGTGCAAAAAAAAAAAAAAAAGAAAACTAAGGCAAAAACACACACTTGGATTAGTTCAGAAAAACAAATAACGCCTGCATGAAGAACTAGACTGAGTCTCACAGTGTTTATTTTACCTCTTGCAGTCTGCAGAACCAGCCCTGCCTTGGTTCCTATTCTGGTAAGTAAACAAGTTCCTGTAATTATAAGATATTGATGTATACTGAGGGATAAAATTTCTACTGTTGCAAAGAAACAAGCCAAAAATATACAAAAAAAGCAAAATGCCCCTTTGAGGTATCCTGGAAGTCAGCCCCAAGGTGTTCTATTTTATGTAAATGGGTTCGGGCAGTTTTCCAAAGCAAACCTCAATTGGTTTTCACCTCTCCTAATTGTATATTTAGCATATTGACAGCAAGCACTTGGGCAGAACTGAATCAAATAATGAGGCATTATAATTATTGGCCATTTAGAAATTCTCACATGGCAGGGATAAATGTACTGACTGTCCAATACACGACTCTTCCTGGTGCCACGCAGCCCAACTGGATTGTCCAGAGCTGGAAAAGTACTAACTTCATGAAAATAAAATGGGATGGGAATAGACTATCATATCATGAAACTCCTGACTCTGCCTGGAATTTGAAGCACAGTATTTTACAAAACCGCAAAACAGGCCGCTATTTGTAGAGGAGTGGGAGGCGGAGGTGGTCAGAGGAAGGACTGGGGAAAGGACCAGAAGGGCAGAAAATTATATGTCTGGTCCTGAACAACAGTTAGTCTCCCATATTATGGGATTCCTGAGACACTAAAAGATCTGCCAGCCTATGAATAACCCTTTTTCACCAGGTCATTGATGTCTGGAATTTCACTATTTGTAACTCCAACACTTTGATCACTTGGGAAAATAGTCATATTCCATTGTCCTATTATTCATCAGTACCTCGACATGAATTCATTTACCAGAGTGTTTAATTCAATAAGTGTTGATTGATTTGCTCATTCAACAAATGGCTATTAAATACATACCATGTGCCAGGCATTTTGATGAAGGCAAGGGCACGGAAGAGAACACACGTGGCCCCTACCCTTACCAGGTTTGGAGTACAGCAAAGCATACTGATCGAATTTCAGGTTTTCATAGTAGAGAGTGAGAAAGAAGGAAGCCTCTGCATGCTACCTGGGCAACTACTCCTTCCTCCTTCGGGTCCTCTTGCAGAGCATTTACTCATGTGTCTCTGGCGACATCACTTAATAAACTTTAACCTCTTAAAGTTATTTGTTATATTTAACTCACTGACTAGAGTATAAATTCCTTGAAGTTAGGATAAAATAGTCACACAAGTCTTAGCTCTGGAGCAGAACCTCCAATCCATTTAATATGACCCTTCTTCACCCTACATTTTGCAAATAAAGAAAACTGAGGCTTATGCCAATCAGTGACTTGTTCAAGATACACAGCTTGATCTCTAACTCAGCTCTTCTGGATCCATTCCCAAGGCTTTTTGCTCAAGCACTTATGTAGGCAAGTAAACATAGGTTCATTCCCGGTGCAGCTATATCTTTGTGCTGAAATCTTATTCTCTTGAGCGTCTCTATGATGGTTTTAACATGTGTTCACAAATCATTCAACATTCCTTCCTTGAAAAGATTGGGATTAATTCCTCTTTCTTGATTGTGGGCTGGACTTAGTGACTCATTTCTAAAGGAGAAAATATGGTGGGAGCAGCAATGTGTGGCTTCTAAGACGAGATAGATCATGCAACATGTTGTTGCTTTCTCTCTTGCTCTCTCACTCTCTCTCATCACCTGTTATGAGGGAAACCAATCCCCATGTTGTAAGGAAGCTCAAATTATTCTATAGAGAGGTTCACATGCAGAGGTACTAAAGCCTGCCGATAGCCACGTAAGTGAACCATCGTGAATGTGAATACTGAAGTCTCAGTCAAGCCGGGATGACTGGAGCCCTGGCTAGTGCTTTAACCACAACATACGAAAAATCTTGAGCCAGAATCACTCAGCTAAATCACTCCCAGATTCCTGACCCATTCAAACTGTATTAAAAAATAACTGTTTAGTGTTATGTAAGTTTAAGGAGTAATTGTTACTAAGTGATGTATAGCTAATTCCCTCTTCCACACCAAATCTGACTATTTCGTAACTGTAAAAGGGGATGCTATTATCAAACGCCCTCATGCTACTGGGTTCTTGTAGGCTAAAGTCAACATATTACCATGTTAAAACCAGTAAAGTCATAATTTTGTTTCACTAATCATTTCTTTTACTGTCATATACTCATCATATGCCAATTCCTACTAATCTTGGTTTCCAAGATGTTCAGTGATATGTAACCAAATGGCCATAACAGAGCCCAGACCAAGCACCACAGATACCCACCATAGCTACATTCTCTGCCACTTCCCCTGACAGGAACGAAAGTGGGGACACTCTTCTCCCCTGGACCAACGCCTGAGATTTCTCTTTCTCTCATACTTCAGAGAGTCACGTCAGCCCACCACAAATCATTCAGTCAGGTAAAAGTACGTGCATACATACATGCACACACACAGTCATACTCACAGTAATATTTACGCAATGATGAAATGGTGCAGACAGACTGCTGACCTTTTTTAGATAATCATGGGAGTATCCACTACTCTGTCTTGCTCTAAAGATGTTTGGCTGGTTCAGTTTTTAATCTCTTTTTGAAACTAGGCCTTGAGTTCTTAAAGTTTCTTTTCAGTAATCACAAGATCTGATTCTGGTGAGTTCTGGTTGAAAACTATCTAAAACAACTCGCTCTGGATTTCTGGGTCTTTAAGCTTACTCCAGGATATGGAAGCTCTAACAGTTCCCAGAAGCTGTGATAACCATTGCTGTAGCCATTTATAATCTTATTTTCTCTTGGAACATTAATCTTCAGACAGGAGATGTATTCCTCCGAGGACTCCCCATACAGACATCCTGAGTCCTGCAGCTGGCTACAGATTCTCCAACCACTAATCTCAACAGTTGCTCACTGCCCTCTTCTTTACTTTCAAACCCACACCCTCCCAAGTGCCAAGTGATCTAGGTTTCAGAGTCTCTTCAATATACAAAGTGGCATTTTTATGTTCTAACTAATATTATAATTACCCTTGTCCACCTTTGCAGGTCTATCCACTATCCATACGAGTTGTGGTAAAGAAGGTAAAAAGGTGAATTTCCACAGAGCCTTCTACCAACAGGAGAGAATCCAGAGAACAATAGAGAAGGGAAGTAGAGTTCACATTTCCCCAGAGAAAATTAAGTAACTGAAGGGCCTTGCTAGACCATGAGCATTAAGTTGGACAATATAGAACATCCTCAGCTCCAAATTCAAAAATTCAGGACACTTAGTCATTGAGTGAAACATGTCCCTACTTCATTCACTTGCACTTGATTCGAGTTAGTATTGAGACTATAAATGTGCTTTTCTTTTTTAATTTTAATAGCTTTACTGAAGTGTAATTTTCAAACAATAAAATTTACTCATTTGCAGTGAATGGTTTGATGAATTTTGGCAAATGTCTACATTATTGTAACTATCACCACAATCTAAACTTAGACTATTTTCATTAACCCCCAAAATTGACTTTTGTCTCTTTGCAGTTAATCTCCACCTCCACTCCTGGCCTTAGGCAACTACCTATCTGTTTTCTTTCACTATATGTGTTAGTAATCTACTGCTGTGTAACAAATTACTCCAAAAATTTAGCAGCTTAAAACAAGAAACATTATTGCACAGTGTTTCTGAGGGTCAGGAGACAGAGAGCAGCCTAGCTGGGTAGTTGTGGCCCAGGCACTCTCACAAGGCTGCAGTCAAGCTGTCGGGGAGGATGCAGGCTGTGTAGATCCACTTCCAAGACAGCTCACTCACATGGCGGTTGGCTGTTCCACCCGACCTGGGCTCTGCATGTGGATGCCTGGTGCTTGCATGGCAGCCTCCAGAGTGAGTTATCTAAGAGAGAGTGAGCAAGCAGGAGGCTGCAGTGCCTTGTGTGACCTACGCTGCCACTTCTGCTTTATTCTATTTGTTAGAAGTGAGTCTCTATGTCCAGCCCACACTCAAAGTAAAGGGAATTAGTTTCTATTTATTGAAAAGAGTGGTATCACAGAATTTGTAAACATTTTAAAGCCACCATACCAAGTTTTGCTTTTATAAGAATTTCAGATAAATAGAATCATATATTGTGTTATCTTTTACGTCTGGCTGTTTTTACTTAGCATAATGTTTTTGAGATCCATCCATGTTATTACATGTGTCAGTGATCTGTAGCTTTTTATTATTGAGTAGTACTCAATTGTACAATGTGCCATATTTTGTTTATCTATTCACTAAAAGTGCTTATATTTTCAGGCACTTTTTAGGAGACATGTGTTTTGAGGTTTTCTATCTGCAGAATCTATTCAGCTGCACATTATCAAATGTGTCAGTGTCTAACACAATTGATGTTTGGGAAATCAGATGGCAAACAACTTCACCTAAACAGAATCTGTAGTCCCTTTATTATATTCTGATCATATATACAGAATTTACCCCAAGTAACAATCAATCATAACGTTTGACATTGAACTTTATTCTCAACAAGATGTATTGAAATAAAAAGAAGAGTTTTCAAGGTGCCCATTTTTCACAGTATACAGACTTGGGAGTTACTTAATCATGTTGGAAAATTTAGTTTCTGTCACTAAATGTCTGAAGTTTTGTCTGGAGAAATAAGAAATACTCTTATTTCTCCCTTGCATCTGCCAGGGGAAAGAATTAAATATTCAAAGGCCTTCACAGATCTGTAAAAGCTTAATCTCTTGCACCCAGGCCTAGAGACTCCCCTCCAGATGATCTTTGTCAGTCAAGACTGGACAATTAAAAGCTATTACGGTATCAATGCTGACAGCAGAAAGAGTGACAGGCATGGATGTCCAAGTCTCTGGTGAGTAATCCTTGGCTGGGTCCCAGGGATCTCTGAGTCTTCTCCAACAATTTAGCATGGATCAAAACTTCAGGAGCTGTTGAATAAATGAATGGTTATCTTAGCAGTTCTGTTCATAAAGCATACATTACAAAGGTGAATAACTTCTTGGCTCTGAATATCATGTAGAAAACTTAGGAAAGTTTACCTTCATGCATTTGTAGGCTTTGAGCCTCCAGACCATGAAACTCAGACTCAAAGATGAGAAGGACAGCTACAGCCCTGGTTACCCTCATGACATAGGACATGGGTCAGAATCACTTGGTGGTCTCTTACAAGCTACATGGGGTTAGCCGTCTCCAAATTCATATGTGAGCCCTCTGTGGGGCTGACATATTGAGTCACTATTAACTATGGGAAAGCGTTCTACATTTCACATGCAACAGGATGGGGCAAAAATGACTGTGGGCATGCTCCCAGTGGTCAAAAGGGAGCATGGGGTGGGAAAGATTGAGAACATGGTATTAAATAATAACATATGAGCTATGGGAAGGGGGAGGGAGAAGTTTAAAAGAATTAACTGGGAATATCAGAGAATCATCAAATAGAATTTGTTTTACCTCGGATGCAAATCCAGAAATTATCTTTCCTTCCACACTATAAGACATCACCCCACCACCACCACCACCACCTCCCCACCACACACACACAGACAACATGTATTTGCCCTTTCATTGGCTCTTAAATTTTGCTTGTGCCTGGAGCTTCCTTCAAATCTCTCATGGTTTAGGGGATGATGAGAAAGTTCCCCTTCATAAACACTTGTGTACTTGCTGCTCTCTCTATTGTAGAACTTCCCTCTGGGAGAGTAGTCTTCTGCCTCCTATTTTGGGATTTCCCCCCCTTAAGCAATAAATCTTCCTTTGTTCCTTCCAAAGGATTGCTTTCATGAGTTTGATATTCGAACCCAAATTTGGGAGGGAGTTCCCCATGTCACAGTGAGGTTGCTGTAACCTCTCTCCAGCTGATGTTATATTAATAAGGGAATTTATTAAAGAAATATTTTTTGAGTGCCTACTATGTGTCAGGCACAGTCCTGAGCACTGGAGTTGTAGCATAGACACAAGAAACAAGGCCCATGACCTCATTGAGTTCAGGTTCTGAGGATCTGCATCAATGTTTGGACTATATGGATCCCACCTGACTACCACAGCCAACATGGGATATTTGCACACATTATTTGGCCCTCACTCTCCACTCCACTCACTGGCTAAGTCCGATTCACACATACAGATCAAGAATCAACACTGCTATAGGGTGGCTCTCTGTGCTGCAGACATCGGTACCAGGTGATATGCAACCAGTCTTACTCTTTGGACATAGCTGCAGAATTTCCCCTAACAGTATTGGGACTCTGAAATCTCTCTTTCTTTTTTCAGTCTTTAAAGATTCCAGGATAACTGAGCATTGACTCACTCAAGGAATATTTTCCACACTTGTTATCCTTAAGGGAAGTTCTATCTAAGATACTGGGAAAGTAGTTGGAACTATAGAAGATTCCTGCTATAAATAGCTGGAAGCACAGAAATTTGGAGGGATGGTTGATTAGGAAAATCCAAGTTAGGTACCAAAATTTGTGATCTAATAGCAGAAAACTGGATATCTAAGGCAAGAATCAAGGTAAGAACCAGAGAGCCAGAAAGAAAGAAATGGGGAGAATGGAGTTTACATAAGAGCAAATTAGTATTAAAGAAAAATAGGTGGTATTCTAAGTATATTCCCTTGAACACTGGTGGCTTTATGATCTACTTTATTTATCCAGGAGAGTACAACGGTTTTCTAAAAGACCAAGGTAGAAAGGATACCAGCTCAAAATGAGTCCTTTATCTATCTTAGACCCTTTATATTCCTACTTTTCATCACCAAGCCTAATATAAATTTTACTTTAGAGATTGAGTCATTCTTTATAGCTATATTAACTGTCTGCACTTTAATATTCAAGACCCCCACAAAATAATAACACATTTAGAGGTGAGAGGTAGAGAAGTGTCCTTCGATGAACCAAATGGACTTGTTTAAGCAAGAGATGACCTAGAAATTTCTTATGTTTTGAGGAGCAGGAGGGAAGGAAGCTGAGAGAGACATGAACAGGAGAAGAAAACTGAAAATGTTGTTGCTGTTACATTATAACTTATTAACTCTTGGAAGAGTGACAGAGTGTTTTAGAGTATGCAATCAAATGAACGATTTACATGAAACACTCAATTTGTCAATTTTGGGCTGAGAGAATGTGTACATCTCATTCATTATGCTCACATCTGCTACTGTATATCCTGTGATTGCGTTCTCCATATTGACAAGAAACAAAATGATGGAATGGACATATATTTACGTATGTCTGAAAAGGGATATGCTAAATTCAGTCCGCTGAAATTAACACTCATCCTCAGGGATCATTCAATCACATCACAGAGCAACAGAATAAAAGAGAGATGAGAATGAAGCAAACTTCTGTTGACATGAAAAAGTCCAAAACATAAAATTAAAAGGTGCTAAAGATGCAACAGGCAAGTTTGTCTGTCCAGACCATTTATATACTAAGTACTACTCTCCAAAGCATGAATACCACACAGGAAGTTATTCTGTCTCCTTTTCCAAAAGGAAATCAATATCATCAAATATTCTAAGATGAGTACTATAATTGAGTGCCTTAAATCAAGTAGGTACACAATGCCATGTTTATTAATACCTTACCATTCTGTAGTTCTTTGTGATTTAACAAGTGCTTTCACACACTTTTTTTTAATCCTCACATAATGAGTATATATTCACATTTTCTCTTTATTTGGCATACAAGGAAACTAAATCTCAGAGAGGTGAAATGACCTACCAAGACTTACCAGCTATTTGTTGGCAGACTCAAACCCAGTCTTTTAATTTCAAATTATTATTTTTATTATTTCAGACTAACTTTTAATATAAAATTTCAGTATATAATATATATTCAATATTGTGTGTGATTAATATCTGTTCAAAGAAAATTGCCTATAATATATCTGTATTAATGGTGATATTATTTATTAAATTTGAGTTTCCAGAGCACATGGGATGATCTACTTTGTAGCATAGAACTCAATGATGGTACCTGAACTACACACCTAGAGACTCTTTGAAGAAAGATGTGTGATGAAAACAAGAGGCCGGGCGCAGTGGCTCACGCCTGTAATCCTAGCACTCTGGAAGGCCAAGGCGGGCGGATTGTTTGAGCTCAGCAGTTCATGACCAGCCTGAGCAAGAGCGAGACCCCGTCTCTACTAAAAATAGAAAAGGAATTAATTGGACAACTAAAAATATATAGAAAAAATTAGCTGGGCATAGTGGCGCATGCCTGTAGTCCCAGCTACTCGGGAGGCTGAAGCAGGAGGATCGCTTGAGCCCAGGAGTTTGAGGTTGGTGTGAGCTAGGCTAATGCCATGGCACTCACTCTAGCCAGAGCAACAGAGTGAGACTCTGTCTCAAAAAAAAAAAAAGAAAACAAGAAAGCCCGCAGTGAGGCCATACTGACTGTGGTGTGAGTTACTGGCTCGGTTTATAATTTGTTACTATTTATCTTGAATACCTTCTCTTCTTTTTCTTTAAGCTTATTTATTAATTTCCTACTTCTAAAATTGACAAGGTTATTTATTTATTTTATTATTTTTCTTATTAGGTAATATGTATGATTATCTACTCACCAATTGAAGAATATAGAGCATATTTCCAGTTTGGGGCTCTTATGAATAAAGTCATATGAAAATAGAAAACCTTATGTATGTAAAAAAAATAGAAAAAGTTATATGTAAAAGCACTTAGATTAGCATTATAAAACAATATTGAAAATTTTTTTGAAAAAACAACTAGCTTCCCTTAATTTACTAGTGTTGTAGGTTTATGGTTTTGCATATCATGTTTTGCTGTGTCTTGATGGCATCTTGTTTTGGTTTGTGAACCACGTTCCCTCATCCTGTAAATGCGTGTAATGCACAGAGTCCTCCTGCTCAGCCCCCAGACTTCCACTGCCCTGCCTCTCCCTGCCTATATTACCATAACATGCCTCTTGTCTCAAATTAACTCTGTCATTCTGCTTCAAAATATCCATTGCCTGTGGGTGCTTATCTAAACTAGATAGCAGAAGAAGAGCAATATAATGTAACCCATCCATACTAAGGCTTTAATTGCTGATGTGATGTTTACCCTCAAGGAAACTCACATTTAGAGTTGACCACATTAAATCTAATGAATCTTTAATTGGTATTATTTCAAAAAATGTGACAGAGTTAATGGCAGATTCATCAAAAACATTATTTTCACTATTACTTTTTACTCAAAAAGATTCAATTTTTATACTATTAATAATATGGTTGCCATAACTTATAGTCATCAATATCAAGTAATTCTTCTGCTCCTGAGCCAACAGGAGGCTTGTACATTCTTACCCCCTTAAAGTTAAGCAACATAGCCCATTTGAGTTACTTTGGTCAATGAAATATGAATGGAAGTGACATGTGTCACTTCTGCCTTTAATTGACAGCGCTGACATGACCAAGAAGTCCTGCATAATGAAGTTTCCACTAGCCTGGATCTCTGGGTGAGGTGGTAGAAAGTAAAGCACCTACTAACATGCAAAGCAAATGTGGCCTGTGTGTAAATGAAACCCTACGTTGTTTTCTTGTTTGGTTTAACCCCATCTGATTTGGAGGGAATTTGCTTGTTATGACTGCATAACCTAACCCATCCTTTGTAATGCAATTAAATTCCAAGATGTATGTTTCTTTTTCTTCACAATTTATTTAATGTTTCCTAAATTTGAACAGGTATTAAAATTGATGTATACATTCCTTTTAGAGTTTCTTCCCCACCCACCCTTCAAAAAAAGTTATTTAATTGATGGTGCATCCTATAATCCATGGTATCCTAGAAATGAGAGTAAAATGCTCCACAGTACTCCCTTCATTTGGAAAACTCTTTCCTTTCTTTCCTTCCAATACAGCCTCCTATACATGTTCCAAATCCCAAGGAAATTTTGCTTCCTCTAATTTCCTTATCCTGGAATCCCTCGAGAATCTCAGACTTTCACCATATGCTTTCTACCTCATAATATCTCTAATATGACTATCTAATATTTAACTTAAATATGCATGTTGTAGTATAGGTAGAGGAACCTATGCTTTCCAACAATTCTCTTCTGTACTCTATATTTTCCATCATTAAATGCTACACTCAGTTAAAGAAGATAACCTTCTGTCAAAGAAGGGAGTGAATATCTGGTCAAGGATATCCCTGTGAGCCCTGTTTTTTGACCCTTATTAAATTTTTGTTTTCCCATATTTCTTCCTTCTGCCCATGTATATTACCTGTTCTTCAAGGACAGAATCATTTTAGTGTGGAAATAGGTTTTCATTCTCTTGGATATATACCTAGGAGTGAAATTACTAATTTTCACTCAGTTGCTCCATGTTTAACATTTTGAAGAACTGCCAGACTGTTTTCCAAAGTGGCTGCATAATCTTACATTTCCACCAGCAATATACGAGGGTTCCAGTTTCTCTACATCCTTGCCAACACTGGTTTTTAATCTGTCCTTTTCATTTAAGCTGTACAGGTGGATGCAAAGTGGTACTTCGATGTAGCTTTGTTTTTTGCATTTCCCTGATGATCAACGATATTGAGCATCTTTTTATGTGCTAATTGGCCATTTGTAGATATTTGTGGTCTATTTAAAACTTTTGCCTATTTCTTAGTTTAGTTATTTGTCTTTTTATTATTGACCCGGTAGCAGCCACCTTCCCCCTGGATCTCAGCTAAAACAATGTGTAGCTGTAGCAGCCTAGCAATGGCTTCCTGATCCCCAGGTCACAATGAGAACTACATGATGCTGGCCACACACAATGGCAATGGTACAAAGTAGTCAAGGCAGTCAAAGGAAAGAAAGTTGACATTGATAAGAGTCACATAAAGGATGTGACATTTTAGCTAATGTTTGAAGGAAGGGTAAGATTTTAATACATGAGGTGGGCATGGGGCAGAGCACTCTTCCAGAGAGAATATGACCCTGCCACCAGGCATACCTGAAGAGGAAGGACAGACCCATTGCTATAGCAAAGAGCCCAAAGGAGATAAACCTGGAGAGGAATGTAAGGGCTAAATATTGGAACAAAGTAAAGGCCTGGCTCAAAAGTTCAGATCTGATCCTACACATTTTGGGTGTCACTTAAGCAGATTTAATGAAATGTAAGGTAGAAAGATTTAGTTAACCCCAATTTGTAAAAATATTGCAGAGGGAAAAACTTGTGGCTTATAGAAGCAGGTAGATTTTACAAATGCATATATATGTTAAAATTCATCAAGTTGTGCACTTTAAACATGTTCAGTTTATTGTACCTCAATTACACTTCGGTAAATATGAACAGAAAGCAGGTAGACTTTCATGTGTGTGTGTACGTATGTGTGTGTGTATATATGTATATATATTTGTATATATATATATATATACACACACACACATATATTTATAATTTATATTCTCAAAGGCAGTGTAGTAGGGTTCTCCAGAGATACAGAACCAATGGGCATATATAGGTATACGTGAGAGGAGATTTATTATAGGAATTGGCTTATGAGTTTATGGGGGCCACGATGTCCTACAATCTGCCATCCATAAGCTAGACAACCAAAAAGCCAATGGTATAATTCAGTTCAGGTCCAAAGGCCTGAGAATCAGGCAGTCAATGATGTGAGTCCTGATCTGAGTCCAAAAGCACAGGAATCAGGAGCATCACAGTCCAAAGGCAGGAGAAGACGGATGTCTCAGCCCAAGCAGAGAGACAAAATTCACCCTTCCTCCACCTTTTTGCTCTATTCAGGCCCCTCATGAGTTGGATGATGCCCACTTACATTGGGGAGGGCCATCTGCTTTACTCACTTCAACAATTCAAATGCTGATCTCTTCTGGAAACACCCTCATAGACACACCCAGAAATAATGTTTTACCAGTTATCTGGGCATCCCTTAGCCCAGTCAAGTTGACACATAAAATGAACCATAGTAGGCAGCAATGTTGAGGTGGCAGAAACAAGCTACTATTTATTAAAAGCCTACTGAGGGCAAACACCATTACTTTATCTGAGCTATCTCAATGTCAGCACAGAAGTCCTGCAAATAATACCTTATCACAGAAATTAAGACTCAAATACTAACTCCAAATGTCATTTAATTAGTAGGGGATAGAAGTTACATTTGAACACAGGTCTATCTTGCTTCAAAGCCCTGACATTCCAAGTGATCCTACACAAGATAAATATTAACATTGAATCTGGAACTAGATTCAGTCTCTGTGCTGACAATAGTACCAGGGCAAATTGGTGGGAGCATACATACAATCCAAATTAAAGACTTGGAAAAATTTACTCCAGAAACCTGCTCTATATGTTTTATGGATTTTTCATACCTGGAAAAAAAAAAGTTTAAGCTGACTAAAAATTTAATGAAAGATAGAGAAAAGAGAAAAAGAGAAAGGGAGGGAGGGAGAGCAAGAAGGAAGGGAAGAAAGAAGTATAGAAAGAGAAAGACCTTGTCTCTCTGCATTTTTGCCACCAGTTCACATAATATAGAGACTGTTAAATGTTTTAGCCTGTTCATATATCATGAATGCCACCAATTTCACCAATGAAAGCTCATTTACAACACACATTATACTAATTAATAGGGCAGTAATTTCACTAGTAGAAACTCATTTGTAACAGTTACATGTAGTTAATAAAGCCTTGGGTTTTGATCAGAGGTAAAGACAGCTGAATTCCTGAGTGTGAATTTTCTGATAAAAATGTTAGTTCCCCTTCTAGAGTAGAATTCCTCTCTAAGGAGCTGACAATACTGAAAATGTAACTAAAATGCGTGCACAATATCTCACTGCCCATCCTGAAATATTTTAAAATAGTAAAACGTGTTCAGTACAAATTTTTGTTTATCTACATTAAAAAGCATTAAAATGGAAATGTGAAATACCTGAATACCCCTGAGTATCAATACACTTTCACAGAGTTACAGAAGTTAACTTAAGCAGAAACTCATTCTAATTATATAGCTATGAGTCAAAATCTGGATTTGGTTTGCTATCATTTCTGAATTTTATAAAGTTTGTTTTTTCATTCTTTGTTATTTGCCAGCAAGTGGTTCAAATTTTTGTAGTTCGCTGTGGTTGATTTGCCTACAAATTATTGGCTTCTTGAGTCTTGCATTGGGGAATTTTTGTTGATTTGCAATTTGACACTATCCTCCTAGAATTTTTCTCTACTAAACTTCAACTTCATCAGAGCAAATAAGAAATGTGTAATGGTGTTGAAAATACTTCTTAATTTGACTGTTTTTATGCTATCATTAGTCAAGTATTATGTGCTTCAAAATCATCATTTATTTCTCAATTATCACTTTAAATCAGTATGTATTCCTTCCTATGATAGAGAAGATAATCATTGCTGTATTAGCATCAAGGAAAATGAAACATAGATGTATTAAGTGACTCTATTCTCTCCCACCAAAAATGAATAAATGAATGTTGTGGTCTAATCTGGAATGCCACATCAGGTATGCAGTTTTGTCAAATATTAAGGACTGAGAATATCCTCTTAATACTTTTAGTACATCTTCTTCCCCATTCCCCACATTTAAAGTTCTATATCCTGTACTTAATAATAAAGGTGTAGGAAGCGTGTCAGAAAAGATTAAGATAATTAATCTCAAAATCTCATCTATATCCTTGCAGATATAACACTTCTTTTTCACATGTGAAAAAAAGGGAGGAGGGAAGGATGAGCTACCTAATAGTACAGATAGTGATATAATAGCAATCCTCATTTACAATAGGCTTCTTGTTAGACCATTCATTCAAAAAAATCTCTTACATCACTCTGAAACACAAAGGAAATGGAAATGTGGCAAATTCTCAAATTTCTACTTTATTCTCTCTTGAGACACTATTTTCAAGGCTCAAGGTCACCATAAGATTACAAAGAATTTGCACATGCTCTTTTAAATTAGCATCTTTTCAAGAAAGCAGATATATCCATTTTCATTGTCATCATCGGAAATGAGATATCAAGAGTGAGGGTGAGTGAGGCGGGAGCTGCTAAACGAGTTGAACGATGGTCTAATTCTGAAACTGCTAAATAATTGATTGTGGTATGCCCTTATTACAGGCCAGTGTCAAAAATAACTTCCAGAAATGCGATGAGAATATTGGTCAGGAGCAAATTAATTTCCCAAAGAAAGAACGCTTTTGTCAATGTACAGTAATTTTATCTTCTTATAAAATTTTAATGCAGTAAAAAGTATGTGTATCATTGCTAATGTTCAAATTTTGCCCAAGAGTTGAATAGATAATTCACATTTTATGCAATTGTTCTCATATAGGATTTCTGGGCAATGTGTCAATGTGCTGTAAATTTATTTTTCCCTACATTTTTACCACAGCAAAAATTATGTACATTATGGCCAATGTTCACTACTTGATTGAGAACTACATAAATATTTCCCAAATTATAAAATTGTTCCACTTTAGAAGGTTATTTGTAACTCAAATTTTGCAAGGTCAAAAATGTATGTACTTTATGTACTCAAGGTACATAATCATTATGTACCTTGCAGGGGTGCAGAGTGGAAGCTAAAAGGAAGTAAATGAGAATAAACTCTCCAGAAATCTTGGGAAGCTCAGAGAATTTCAAGAGAAGCGTGAGGCCTGATCACCACTCTGTCTTTTAACAAGAAGAGGATTGTTCAGCAACATGAGAGAAGCCATAGAATTTGGACATACTGTCTTCACTTTAACTGCTCTTGACTTCGCTTTTATCTTGCATCCAGGTACCATCTCCACTGTCCTGGATTTCAAAAATCACCAAGGATTGGGAATAAAATACCTTTTTGTGCTATCTACCTTTCCCTTGCAATCCCACCTTAAGGCCTTGATTTATGTACCTGACAACTTTAATTTTCTCTACATAATGTAGTATCATCTGCCTCTAAAAAATAATAAGCTTTATATAATAGAGTTTATAATCGAGTTTCATGACCCAAGAATCATCCATTTAACCTTCAAAATAATAGCTATAGCTCAATACACACATGCACACACACAAAATAACATATAAGTACACTTTTAGTTTTCTATTTGTATATGGTAGATTTTTATAACTGTATTTGGTGAATTCTCAAATCAGTCTATGCAAAACATCAAGAGAAGAACATTTTTTCAAACTATGTTGATCATTTAAAATGTTGAAATTTGGCAATAGCCGTATTAATATACATAATGTTTAGCAATTGGCAAATATTTATCTAGAAAATAGCTACTGAGTGTTTTACTTTATTCTAAACAGTAAAATTATCCAGTCTCTTTTGCTAATGGGACTGATATTCATGCAAACAAAAATAACTGAACAACCTTTTTCCTTGTATTTTCAGATCTCTATGTTAGGGATATTTGTCTATCAAAATTCTATAACACTTGTCCTCACCCATGTAGAATAATAATCTACACCAGTGTTGTTCACTCCCCACTTAGCATGAATTCATATGTCAGAATTCACTCTAGGCTGTAGTTCCTTTGAGGCAATACAGATTCATATGTATCTCCACTCACCTGAAAATGCTTAGAAAAGGGACTGAAAAGAATTAATGCCTATAATATGAACACTAATACCAACTCTAGTACCAACTTTAATGCCAACGCTGACGCTAAGCCTAATATCAACATTTACTGCATGTCAGGCAGCTAGGTGTATTGATTGACATGAAATATCTTCTTCCTGTGGGAAATTGCCTTTATTATTTTAATTTTTCAGATGAACAAATTGAAATGAAGAAAATCCAAGTTCCCACAACCAGCAGGATTGGAAGCTGATTTTGAACCTGTGTCTGTCTGAATATAAAGGACATATACTTTCTACTATATCTCAAACAAAAACTAAGTAATCTATTATTTTTTCATTTTCTACTATATAACATTAGAAATATCACCATTACTTTATTTTCATTTTAACATGCTTCCTTAAACTCTTAGTTTTTTTTAAAATTCTTTCTTTATAACAAGGATTCCTAGTTTATAATATTTCTACTTAAAAAAAGAAACCACTCACACTTCACAACTTTTTATTATATTCTGCAAATTTTACTGTTTACTGTTTTCATTTCTTTGCCTTGTCTTTCATTCAAGATTTTTTTTTCACTTGTCCTCCTTGCTATCACCTGATATTTTCCAATGTCTTCTCTAGGACATTGGCTAAGTTTGAGTGTCCCTCTGCCTTCTCCACTTTCCATCTGATCCTACTTTCAGGGCTACCAATCATCACTTGGAACTCAGAGCTGCGGAATACTTGGTGGAGCTTAGGAAAGGACGGGACAAGCAAGCCTTCATTCTTCTTACTATTCTGCTCTTTTAGGCTCCATTAGCCCATTTAGGCATAGGAAAATCTCTTCACTGGTAGGATCTAACAAATTCAGAAATAGTTCATAACATAAAAGGCTCAAATTATAAAATTCAAATTAAATTGGACTTCTCTTGGGTCTCACTAAGTGAGGGTCTATAAGGAGGGGTTCCCAGGTGGCTGAGGGCCAAGGTGAGCCAGAATCTCAAATATGAACTCTTCTTTCAAGTTTCTCACACTGAAAACTCCACTTCCCTCCATAAAAAAAGAGTCTGATATGAAAAAATGCTCTATATCCTACGCCAATAGGGAAATATAAATTAAAATAGCAATGAGATATCACTACACACCTATTAGAACGGTCAAAATCCAGAACACTGACAACACCAGATGCTGGGAGGATGTGGAGCAATAGAAACTCTCATTCATTGCTTGTGAGAATGCAAAATGTTACAGCCATTTTGGAAGACAGTATGACAGTTTCTTACAAAACTAAACATAATCTTACCACACAATCCAGCAATTGCATATCATGGTATTTATGAAAATGGAATGAAAACTTATATACACACAAAACCTGCACACAGATGTGTATAGCAGCTTTATTCATAATTGCCAAGACTTGGAAGTGACCAAGATGTCCTTCCATAGATGAGTGGATAAACTGTAATACATTCAGACAATGGAATATTATTTAGCCCTAAAAAGAAATGAGCTATCAAGCCATGAAAAGATATGGAAGACACTTAAATGCATATTACTAAATGAAAGAAGCCAATCTAAAAATGCTACATACTATATGATTCCAACTATATGACATTCTGGAAAAGGCAAAACCATGAAGACAGTAAAAATATCAGTGGGTTGGGAAGAAGGAGGGACCAGTAGATGGAACACAGAAAATTTTTAGAGCAATGAAACTATCTGTATGATAACATAATAATGGATACATGTTGTTATATGTTTGTCCAAACCCATAGAACGTACAACACCAAGAGTGAACCTTAATGTAAATTACGGACTTGGGGTGATATGTCGGTGTAGGTTCATCAGTTGTAACAAACTCAACACTCTGGTGTGGGATGTTGAAAATGGAGGGAAGTTGTGCCTGTGTGGAGACGGAGGTTATATAGGAATTCTCTGTACTTTCTGCTCAACTGCTCTTTAAAATAACATATTTAAAAAGAAAAAAAAATGAAAAGTTCCAGCTTTTTATTCCTGGAGCATTTCCTTTTCAGTATTTCTACAAGGGGCAACTGAGCCTGAGAGTTTCTTCAGCAGAAAATCTATAAGGTAGGAATATTATTCAAGGACAAACATGTTTTTTTCCTCAGACATGCTCCAATATAAACCCAGAGGGAGGGAAGATTATTTTCTCCATTAGCAGATACTTACCTGCCCTTAGAGTCAAAGGGTCGTTGTCATTATGCTTTTAAGGACTTCTGATTTCTTTTCTTCTCTATTCAAGGGGCCAGGTGAAGTCTCAAAGAGCTCTGTTAGCCTTGAATATTTGATCTTTGGATACCTCGGGAAGGATATTAGTGTGGGTTAAATTTCTTTCATTCTGAGATCTTGTGATGGGAGTTGAAAATCAACAATACTTCCTGCCCTGCCTTACATTTTAAAACTAGATTTAATATTATCTTTCCTGATAAAAATTGCTTAATTTTGTTCCTAATTTAACAGAAGCAACTTTGAAAGAAATAGTACATCTAATTTTCAATTATTCAAATACTTTCTTTACAATACAAGAAATGATTTATCAGGAAATTCAGCATTTCCTTAGAATATATGAGAATGTCAGTCTATAAATTTACAATAGAATTGTATTAAGAAATATAAGGTAGAAATAATAAAAGTTGAGTATGAGAAGTTCGAAGCCAAACAAAGACCATTTCTTATCTGGTATCAATATCTACTGCATGCCAGTTTTAATAGAAATCAGACTTTATTTACTAGAATTTGTTTTTTCAACAGAAACTTGCTTATTAGCAGTGGTTGGGAGTGATGGCAATAAAGGAAGATCAAGAACCTAATTTAGACAAAGAAGAAAAGAATAACAGAAGCCAAAAAAAAAGATAAATGTATCATGTAGTGCACAGTTAGTGTCTAAATGTAAAATGCCTTCTGGGTTCTGAATGTGAGGTCATTTGTTTTTCTATATCAAATAATAGGAACTATTGTATATGTGTATGCATCTGGTATTTCATTTATTCAGTTAATCAGTCACTCAACAAATATTTGTTGCAAGGCATTTTGCTGGGTTGGGTGGGGTATAAAAATATGATTGAGACCCAATCCCTGCCATTTTAGATGCTTTATCCAGTAGGAAACACAAGTCCATCAAGTATGTAAATGGTGTGTTGCTTTAGTCTGAAGCACAGCTACTCACAGTATAGGCTGTGGATCCAGGCTAGTCTGGGATGATTTCTTTCCTGTCCACGATGAGGAAAGTACAGAATTTGAGAGTAATTGCACAGAAACTTTGATAGCATTTGGCATTGGTGCAACAATCCACATGGTCAGCGGTCTTAATGATGACTGTAATAGTAAAAATTGGGAGTTAACGTTTTGTATGGCTATTCACTTTATTTTTCTAACACGTTATTTTTATTGTAATTTACAAATGTATCAGTTTACAATGAATTGGAGGGGAAAACACTGGCCTTTCATTGATATTTTTTAAACACACTATTTTAAAAATCTTTAAAGTTCAGAGGCCAGGGAGAGTAGCTCTACTCCAGGGTAAAAATGAAGGCTTAATGAAGGAGTTGACATTTTGAAGGGGTCTTTTAGTATAGCTAGGGTTGTAAGAGGTTGGGAAGGGTTACAAGGTATATTTTAGGGGAAAAAACAGCTTGAATTTGAAGTGTGATTGAAAAGCAGCAAGTTAATGACTTTGGCAGCAATAGAACAACCACAAACGTAACTGGTAAGGTAGATAAGAGTTTAAGGCTAGAATAAATAGAATGTTTAGAAAGGAATCAGAATTTATCCTTTAGCTTTTTAACAAGTGAATTATCTAGGTAGTAGAGTATGATAAGAGGTATATCTTTCAGTGGTCTGCAAAATGGATCAGAAATGTTACTCCTAGAAACTCTATCTCCTAGATAGAAAACTATTGTATAGCATGGAAGTAAGAAAAAACATATTCAATAAACAGTGCTGGGAAAACTGAATATCCACATGCAGAAGAATAAAACTAGACTCTTATATCTTGCTATATATATAAATCAAATAGAAATGGATTAAAGACTTAGATCTAAGACCTGAAACCATGAAACTACTAAAAGAAAATATTGGGGAAACTCTTCAAGACATTGGTCTGGGCAAAAACTTCTTAAGCCTACCTGCAAAACACAGGCAAACAAAGCAAAATTGGACAAATGGGATCACATAAAGCTAAAAAGCTTCTGCAAAGCAAAGGAAACAATCTACAAAGTGAAGAGATAACCCATGGAATGGGAGAAAATATTTACAAACTGCTCATCTGACAAGGTATTAATAACTAGAATATATAAGGAGCTCTAACAACTCGATAGGAAAAAAATCAAATAATCCAGTTAAAATGGGCACAGGATCTGAATACACATTTCTCAAAAAAAAAAAAAACATAAACAGCCAACAGGTATATGAAAAAATGCTCAACATCATTAGTCATCAGAGAAATGCAAATCAAAACTACAATGAGATTATTATGCCATCTCACCCCAGTTAAAATGACTTTTCATCAAAAGTACAGGCAATAACGAATGCTGGTGAGGATGTAGAGAAAGGGGAACACTCGTACACTGTTGGTAGGAATGTAAATTAGTGCAACCATGGTGGAGAACAGTATGGAGGTTCCTCAACAAACTAAAAATAAAACTACCACATGACCCATCAATCCCACTGCTGGGTATAGTATGTCAAAAAAGTATTCCCATGCAATAAATATTACCATGTTTATTGCAGCACTATTCACAATAGCCAAAATATGGTCAACCTAATTGTCCATCAACAGATGAATGGGTAAAGAAATTGTGGTACATGTACACAATGGAATATTACATAGCCACAAAAAAGAATGAAATCCTGCCATTTGCAACAACACAGATGGAACTGGAGAACATTATATTAAATGAAATAAGACAAGGAGAGAGAGACAAATATTACATGTTCTCACTCATTTGTGGGAGCTATATATCAAAAACAATTGATTTCACAGAGACAGAGAGTGGAATGATAGTTACCAGGACATGGGAAGAGTAGTGGGAAGGGGGGATAAAGTGGGGATGGTTAATGGGTGCAAAAATATAGTTAGATAGTTAGAATGAACAATATGTGATAGCACAACAAAGTGACTGTAATCAACAATAAGTTAGAATATACTTTAAAATAACTAAGGAGTAGAATTGGAAAGTTCCTAACACAAAGAAATGTTAAATTCCTGAGGTGATGGAGACCCCAGTTACCCTGATTTGATGAATTCACATTGTATGCCTATCAAAACATCACATGCACCCTATAAAGATATACAACTATTATTTACCCATAATATTTAAAAATGAAAAATTTTTTTAAAAAAAGAAAACAAAGGAAAAACTGGAGGACTCTGTCATGTTTGTTGCAGTCTTTTTGTATCTTTATTACTTGCACTTCTTTCTTGTTCTCTCAGCTACCAACTTTATGCTTAATGACTGACATAAATAAGTTGAAGTCAACCTTTCTTTGAACAACGTGTCTTGTCATCTATCACCTGTCCCTACTTGTCAAGCAGCACACAGCCTTGGGTGAGTTCTCCTGGACTTACAAGACCCAGTTGATCTTTTCTCTCTTTCTCTGCTCTTCTTTTTTAATAACAAAAAATCCCCATCCCTTTATAGCTTAGCCACATCTTTGAAGCCTGTTAGTGAGGCTAGAATAACAAAAACAATATTCGTTGTTCATTGCCTTTGGAGTCAAACAAAATAGAGCTTGAAGCCTGTCTCTGCCACTTGCAGGACGTGTGACTCTGGACTAGTAAGTTAATTTCTCTGAGATTCAGCTTTTTCATCTTCAAATGAGAAAAATAATGCCTTCCTTAAATGTATTGCAAAGATTAAGTGAATGACATCAATATATTCCTTGTTATGTTGTAGGGAATAGTGAAGAAATGATAGCCATTATTGTTAGTGTGGGTATATGGCTCACTTTACACATGTCAGTTTCTCTCTGCCACAGCCCTACCACAGTTAGCTATAATATTCATTGAGCAAGAGCAGGCATAGGTCTGTCCAGTCTTGGAATCAACTAGAGACAAGCCTGAAAGGATGCTAGTAGCCTCCTTTCTACTAGCAAGCAGAGTCTGGAAAGAGCTGGCCACTGTCTTCACAGTATCTCGCCATCTGGAGAGGAGCAGTCGATAAGAGTGTCTCACTATCTCCCAACATTCCTTTTCCCCAGGACGTGGCTGCTTGATTTCCCAGTTAGCCCCACTCCCTCCCAGCAGAAACTAGTCTTTTCCTCACTCTCCCTTTTTAATGTTTCTCCCCTTTTTTAGACACGTTTCCCTGCTTCCAGTCTGACATGGAAGCCTTTAACATCAACCACATTGCTGGTGCTGGCCTTAGTAGCAACCCCTCAAGGACAATAAACATTTATCAAGCATCTCCTATATGCTCAGGACATCCCTTCATATTGGTACATCAAGGAATCCTTTTAGAAAGTTGAGGTCACTCTTAGTCACTCATATAACATCCTCTAGTCCCTTCCATTAGTCCCCTGAATTATTTAACATGTTTTTGTTTCCGCTGGAAGATTTTGCTGTACATGTGTGCACGCGCGTGCACACACACACACACACACACACACACAGCGGGATTCACAAATTGGGATCACCAGTGAGAAGTCCTGCAAACAGAGACACACATCAGCATCCTACTCACTTCCATCCTAGGGGCCTCTAGTCAATTGATTAAGCCCAGATGTACACAGAAGAAATCTTTTCTCTGATCAGTGCTTAACACAAGAGCAAGGATAGCCACCATCAGGCACTAAATCCCCGGTGCCTGATGGTGTGGAGGCTCACGTTCAGCAACATGTGCCTCTCTTACCCCCATCCTTCCTCTCTTTAGATTTCTCCTTCTATTCACAAGATTGAACCCAGAGGTTGCAAATTAATCTGGTGGCTCAGATGTTAACTCTAGCTAGCAGATGGTCAGAAGGGCATAATGTGTTTTGGATTAGTTGCTAAAAAGAGGAAGATTAAACATGAAAATCTGAAATTCCAGATTCCCTCCTTAGTCATTTCAACCTACCCAGCCCTAAGATGCATCAGACCTTGAACCCTAGTGTCACACCAGGCCTCTTCTTAAAGAGAGGTACCCCTGCTTATACACTCTCATTAGGGTGCTGGGAATTCCAGGACAAAGGCAGAGCCTTCATCTGGCTGACAACTTGCTGCAAAACATTTATCACTCATAATTCCCCATTTTCCCCAAGGCCCATAGATGTACTCTGCCCTTTTTGTCAGAGCATGACAAAGAGGGCAAGAAGCAGCCACCTGGGCTTTTACAGGAAGCAAGAGCCACAGGGAGCCAGGTTTCCTTGCACCAAACTGCTTCATTAAATAATTCATTTAACAACTTCTGCCAAGCCCTGTTGCTGCTTTATTACTTGCTTGCTTTCTTCTTCTCTCTCTTTTCAACTTTCTGTTAATTGAAAATCCAAGCCAGGCTTGTCACAGCCCGGGAAGTCAGATCGCTGGGAGACATCTTCTGACTCTGTCTCATTAGGTGTCCAGCCACTGAAAAATGTATGACGGTTGGAGAAAAGAATACAGGAGCAAACAAAGGCATAAAAGCAGATTTACCAACAATGTCTAATGAGGGAAGCAACACTTGGAAACACAACTCAGTTTTCTATTTAACAAGCAAAGCAATAAACTGCAGTCATACAAATGAACTGGGAGCCCAAGAATGATTTCTGGTAAATGAGGGTTGGACTTCTTGGTTGAGTCAGTAATGGGAAGACAAACAGCAGGGTGTGGACACAGCCAGCAAACCATTGTTGTCTTAAGGAGGTGTGAGACCAACTGGGAATCTAAAATCTATGCCTAAGAACGGGGAGCTGGGACCCATCTAAGCAATTTAAATCAGAAATAGGAACTCAGTGTTGTGGTGCAGGAAAGAACGCTTTGAAATATATCCAAACTCATGGGTTTCAGGCTGGGTTCTCAAGATACCCAGAGTCAGTGGGGATGCCCAGAAGGGGCCGAAACAGATACACTTTGGATCCCACAGCCTTATATCACACTTCCTATATTGAGTTCCATAAGAGATTTTCTTCAAATAAGCTGTTAAGTCCACAAACACAAAAATAAAAATAAAAAATAAAAGCATTTAGAACTGCAAACTATTTGAATATAAATCTATCTGGAATCAGGTGACCTGGTTCTAGTACCCCAATTAACCTTTTTTTTTTCTTTTAGCCATGAAACCCTATATATTATTGGCCAAGTGACTGGTTTTCTCTGGGGCCCAGTTTCCTTAATTGTAACATAGAGAGTTCAGAGAAGCTGAAATGTGTACTGGAGGCATCTCACCTGGAGGTCACACAGGGTATCTGGTTAACTGAGCAGATGTTCCATGATTTTCTGGCATTTAGAAGTTATGATGTTTTAGCTCCCAAATTAACTTTTTTGTAATGAACAAGAAGTGCAGATTGACGTGATTAACTGAAAGTCCATCATCTTTGGGCTGACAACTGCGTGATGGGGGGTGGAAGCAATCCTGGGAGCAGCCTAGCTTCGCTGCTGCGGAAATGAACGATAGTGGATTCTTGGCAGAGATCTCTCCTCCACCTCCGCAGGTCCATTCAAGCGCGGACATATTGGCATCCCTGGGGCCCCAGCATTAGTGCTGGGCAATCCAGTCAAAGCCCTGATGGCCTCTTTCACAATAGTTTAATAAGAATGAATTTCAGAAGCAACACATGGTGCAATAGGTGCATAAAATTAAAAATGAAATAGAGCAGAATGGCTTATCACAGTCTTATTCCCAGGACTTCCTTGACTGTCATCTGTTTCTTTTCCTAGTTTTTCTGGTGATTGCCACCGTACTGCTGGAGAATATATTTTCTAATCCTCGCTCCTGATCCATCAGCTTTAGACTCTTTGCTATGAAATATAAAGTTTTGATGTATTTACACTATCTTCCAATCCCCACTTTCAATTTTTTGATTGTTTTATTATAACCATTTCGTGGGTTTATATTTGGTAAATCTGTTTGTCTTTCTTTTTGATGTTAAGTTAGATACTTTAATCCATGCCCTGGTCCATCCACTCTAGACACTATTTCCTCTAGACACTTGATTCCCTCCTATGTAAGCTATTATGATTGCTACTGTTAAAGAAGGATAAAAATGGAGGCCACAGCTTAGATATACCCCAAAACCAAATCATCCTGATTTCCCTGAAATGTTAGCTCTAATTATAAACGAAACTTAAAACGTAAGCTTTACATTCTTGTCAGCAGGATTCAGAGAAATTAAACCAATCAGCTATAAACAAATCAGCCTAAACAGTTCTACTTGCCCTTAAAAAGAACGTTAATGTAAAATCCAATCATGAAAAAAGTCTAAATACTTCCTCCTTTATGCTTTATAAACTGTACTGTAACTTCTCTTAGTGAGGCTGCTTATTATTACTACTTGATTTGAGAGCTCCTAGTTCTCAAACTGTTCTTTTGTATGCATTATAAACTTCCACAATTTAATTAACTTGATCTGATTTTATTTTTGATAGTGCCTTCATCTTCTCTCCATTTCCAAACTTTTTTCTTCTAACTTCTATCACCCTATATAATAGCTTTTACATTGTTAACAGAAACAATTTGTGCTGTATCTATAATTCAGACTTCTAAGCATTGCCCAGAGATTGACTTTTAGAATTAAAACTAATAAACAGTGTTTGCATTACTATGTCTTGGTTGAACTAAGCAATGAGCTAAAGCTATTGTTCTTTCACTTGGTTTGATGTTATAATCCTTATGCAACTGGAGGAAGAATGTTGTTAGTATGAAGATCTAATATATTCCTGTTTCTCCCACCATCAATATACAGAAACCCATGCCACAGCTTCATTTGCTTCATAGTCTGATAGTGACCTTCTATTATTTTTTTATGTGGTTCCTGGAGTGCCTCATTCTTTGAATTTTGTTCTTTGGAAAAGAAACATACCTTCCATATAATAGTAGATATATCTTCCACATCTTTACCCATTAGTCATTTGGGATCCATTCCAATCTTTGAGGATAAGCTACTAGAGCTTGCGTTTCCCATTCCAATTTAGAGGACCATTACATAGCTGTAATTTGGAATTTCTTTTCATTGAACTTTTGACTTAATTTCATAGTTTCTTGTTTCCCATGTCATTCTATTTTTGGAATTTTTCTCTCTAGGCTTGTCGAAGTTCATCTTCATGCAACTTCCTTAGAAATGGTTCTGGGATGCAAACTCTGAGGCTTTGTCATTGTCTAAAAATGTCTGATACTTAATTGACAGGACACTAGGTAGGGAATTTGAGGTTCAGAATTATTTTTCCTGTAACTTCTAAAGCATAGTTCCATTATCTTATGATACCTGGAATTACTAAGAAGAAAGTCTAAAGCTTGTATGATTTTTTTTTCTTACTGTACTTTTACAGGTATCATCTTCCTCTTTTTTTTTTTTAAGATCTTTCTAATTTTAGTAATCTCCCTCATCTCAGTTAGAGCTTTCAATTTAAACAATCATGATTTTCTTTAGCTCCAGGAACATTTTACCTGTTATTGCTCGGACAAGTCCCTCCTTTTCAATCTCAGTTTCAGGAAATTCTATTAATCAAAAGTTGAACCTGTTGGCCCGACACTCTATAACAGTATTGTGCAATAGAAATATAATATAAGCCACAAATGCAAGTTTCATAAGTGATTTTAAATTTTTTAGTGGCCACATGAGAAAATCTAACATGACAGGAATAAAAATAATTGTAATAATTTATTTTATTTTATATGATGTTCTATTTATATATTCAAAATATTTTAACATTTCATTAATATAAAAATACTGATATATTTTACATTTTTAATTTTGCATTAAATATTCAAAATCCAGAGTATATTTAATAATTACAGCACATCTCACTTCAAAGTAGCAACATTTCAAGTGCTCAATAGCCACAGGTAACTACTGACTCCCATATTTGACAGTGCCAATCTATAGCATGTATCTTTTTCCTCCTTTTTTGTCTTTTTTCTTTGTGTTATGGCAGAGCACCTAAATTTAGCACCTTCACAGCAGCTGGAGGAGGGGCACGCCTCTGGTTTAATTGATCTGGAGGGTCACTAACAGCTTCCACTGCATGGAATTACTTTATTTTTAAAAGTTTTTCTGTTATTTTAATGTATTTTTAGGAGTGAGGGGAGTTAAATGTATGTGTTCAGAATTCCACCTTAAACCCCACAGGCTCTTGGTATTGTTTTGAAAAGCTTTGTTCTTACCAAGAAAAAAAAAATGTCCTTGAATAGTATTCATAAAACTATTATTCAGAGAAAAAGATCTAAATTGCAAAATATCCCAATTCTCCTAGGAAAGGAAGTGATGACGACAAAGAATGAACAAGCATGTATTGACTAATTATAGCAGTGTTGGCTCTTTTCCAATATATGATGTCATTTAATCCCATACCACCATCTTTATTCTTAATAGAAGATGAGCAAACTAAGACTCAATAATAAGTATCTTACTCAAGAGTTTGTAGTACATAGTACAATTGAACTGGGACTTAATTCTTTGTTCTCTGTCCTAACTGATGTGACCAAAAAATTGTACACCTCCATGATCCCATTTTATTTTAAAAGGAAAACAGAAAGAATCTTCATCTCAGGTTACATGCTACATTCACATATAATCTTTCAGTTAGTTCTCTAAACAACCTTATGAATTATCCACTTCTAATTTTCAAATTCTGAAAGATTAAGTAGTGTGCCTAAAGTAAAACAGGTAGTAAATATTAGAGCTAGGATTTAAATCCTAGTCTTTGTAATCCCAAATTCATGTTGCTTACTAATGATCAGGTAGGCACAATTCACGAGGTTGAAACCCCGCTTGGTATTCATTGGATCCAATTAGGCCCAGACACAACACCAAATTCAATCAGTTCTTTGAATTTGTTTATTTCAAGTTTGGTGATTGAACAGAATAATGCCCAATCACAATATTGAAGTCTGAACAGTTTATTGATTCATATCTGTCATGAGGGTACTATTCTTGACAGTTAGCTATAGTCTATTAGCAAAACAGAAACAAATTCAACCACCATCATCCATCTTTCAGGACACCATCAATGAGAAGAATAATAATATTTTCCATTTATTTTATGTACCCATTTTCCTACTAGCAAACACAATTTGCCTACCCCTAAGATACTTCTTTAAGTACCAAGTAGATCAATCTACCAGACACTCATGTGAGTCTCTCATCAACCTTGAGAAGATGTCATCATCAATAGGTGTTAAGGAATTGTTTCTAATATAGTCTTCTTTGAGGTTGTATCTCTAATAAGATATTCTCTTTCAGGAATTACCTGGGTAGATAGTTACCAAAACCCTCTCATTTGTACCTTGCTTCCAAATAAATTCAATGCAAAAAATGAACCTACAAAAATCTTTGCATCTTTTCCAGAGTTTAGACTTGAAATATTTCAGAATTTATCAATAACTGTTTTTACAAGCCCATGAGGTTCTTTCTAACCCTCCTTACCTTCTTAATATGTTTGATGTAGTATCGGATCTCTAAATGGTTTTTAAATACCAGAGGAAAATAAGAAACTCCTAAAATAAAATAATAGTCCCTGGATTTTAGTAGACCAGAACACTTTTTCCAGGAAATGATAACAAAATGATAAAATGATTTCCCTCAGCAACGTTCAGTGATGGCAGCAGGAGAGGAGCAAAGAGTGATTCAAATCTCTTGATGTGCTAAGTGCAATTTGATCTAATTGAGAAATTACTACTTCTGTACCCAGAGGGTTCAGGAATTGGAGTGGGCTTCACATTTCAGTAGCAGAAGAGAGTAGTGACTGAACTCAGAGATGTTTGGGGGTTTCCAAAGGTTCCTGTAGTAATTTTCTTTCACAAGAAAGTTCCAAGAATAAATATGAGGCATATTAGTGAGTTTACTGAGTGGGAAGAGCCATCAGAGGCAAATTACCATTAGGACAGACAGTATAATGACAGAGTACTATTCTCATCAAGCACTCTACCACTTTCTGCAGGGGCTTTTTATACAGTTATGTTCACTTCATATATTAAAAATAAGGTCTAGCTAATAAGAGAAGTAATAACGGAAACCATCATAGTTCCCTGTTTCTGTGTAAGCAATACTGAGACCAAATGGACATAATTCCCTAACTCTATGCTAAACAATACCAGGACCCAGCATAATTAACTCAGCTGCTTACTCCAAGAAATACCTGCACCTGGAGGTTAAGGCTGTTAGCCCACCGAACAGCTAACTCATCAAAACTAACAGTTTGCTCATTAAGACTTACTTCAAGCTCCTCATCTCACTGTTACAACCAATCTAAAGCTACTGTGTCATAAACTCTGCTCAGCCCTAACCAGTGGCCGCCTTGCAAGACCCACCTTAAAATTACCCCCCTCGGGGCCTAAAACCCTGTAAATACCTTTTCCTAATTTCACATGACTCTGTCAAGACAGCATTCTTCCTTGATGCAGTAACTCTGATAAATTTAGCTTTGCTGATCAATAGGTTTTTCCAGTTATCAATAGTCAACAGTAGCTATCACCTTGTTCATTGGGAGCCTACAATGTTTTGGGTACCATGCTACACGCTTCATATATTAATACACTTTTTTCTAATCTTTGCAACAACTCTGCAAGGTAATGTTACTGCTTTCAATGTACAAAGAGGAAGTTGAGACTCAGGGAGGTTGGTTAACTGCACTGACTATACGAATGGGAAATGGGAGATCCAGATGTCAACCTGATTCTGTCTAGCTCCAGGAACTTTTGACTCACCAGGTAGCTCATTTGAAAATATAGCATACAAAGTCACATCCCTACCTCTTCATTACACTAAAATTAACTCCAAACGCACCAATGATTAAAATGTAGAAAATTATTTTATTACTCTGTCCTTTCACTAGATTTTACTTATCTAAAATAATTATTATTTTATAATTGTAAAGGCAATACAGATGATATGATACATTTTTGACGTATTAAAATTTTACATAATTAATACTTTTCAAGTTCCCAGAAAAACATAAAAACTTCAGAACTCTTCAAATCCACTTACTTCTTTTACTTTATGTATAATTACTGTCATGAATTTTAATTGTATAAATAGTGTAAGCTACATAAGGTATAACAGTACATTATATACAGTCAATATTTATTTTTATTGGCCCACATATTTAACCTTACCAGTAATCTTTCATTCCTGCAATTTTGAGCTTCCATCTCGGATAATTTTTGTTCTGCTTGGAAAAACCCTTTAGTGTTTTCTTCACTGTCTGTCTGTTGGTGACATAGTCCCTGAGTTTTTGTGTTTGAATATTCATTTATTTTCCCTTAAATTTGAAGACAATTTTTACTTAATGTACAATTTAAGGGTAGCATCTACATTCTTTCATCAACTTGAAGACATCATTTCATCACTTTATCTTTATTTCTGTAGCAAAGTCAGCAAAAATCAGAAATTAGTCTTATTTTTCCTATTTTGAAGAACATCTATCCTTTTCCTCCAGCTGTTTTAAATATTTTCCTTTTATCTTTGATTTCTAGAAGTTTTTCTATAGCGTGCCTAGTTGTGGTTTATTGTTTCATTTATTTTGCTCGGCGTTCATTGTTCTTCTTGAATTTTCGGCTTGATGTTTTTCTTTGGGTTGGGAAAATTTTAACTATCATCTCACCAGTTATTGCTTCTGACCTATTCTGTCTCCACTGCTGCTTTTTTCTTTAGCTTGAATGTTTTCTTCTGACTTATCTCCCACTTAACTAATTTTCTTGTCACCTACGAATCTTATATTAAAACCATCAGTTGAGTTTGTAATTTCCATTATTGCATTTTTTATTTCTAGAATTTCCATTTTTTTTTAGTTTTCAATTTTCTGCTGATCAATATCTTTTCACTTTGTGAACATATTGACCATCTATTTCCTTTACTTTCTATTGATCTTGGTCAAGTCTTCACTCCCTGTATACCTGATTAATCATTTTTTAATGAATTCTGGAATATATTGACAATGTGAAGAGAAAATGAGTGAGTATGAATATCGTCTTCCTCCCGAAAGAATTTCCTTTCTGTTTTGGCCGGTGGGGAAAGATCACCTTAATCTAATCTGTGATTGGTTCGATTGGTTTCAGTCCTTGTGCGGGTAAGTCTATGTTAGGTTCATCCTCATTCCTTTGGAGTCCCAGATAATTGATTGGGTGTTACTGGTGTCCTTTGTCCTTTGTAGGCCCTGAAACTCTAATTTTCATACCTTCATCTCTGAGAGACTGTCAAAAACTCTGCTCAATTTAGCTTTTCATTACTCTTATTCAGCATGGGCAGTCATTTTGAGGGCTGCCAAATACTGGGTTCATCTCTTTTGACTTTCTATAATTTTAGTTGCTCTCAGCCTAAGGCATGTTCCAAGACAATCTACTTCAGCATTTCTGTAAAAGGATCTCCCTTCTTTTCCTTTTTTAAAAAAGTAAGCTTATTCCTTGTTTTCTGTTTTCTGAATGAAATTAAGACAAGGCATTGAGTAAGTTAAATTCTTAAATATTAAAAATTTAAAATTCTTAAAAGAGAAAAAATCAATAAAAAATTGTATCTATGGGATGTTATATCTGTATCCCAGGCAAAACAGGAATCTGCTGGCAAGTTTTCTTCACTTTCTAGTAAAAATACACACTTGAGTATCAGTAAAAGTCACCTATTCCAAGCAGCACATTCACCTACCTATTATGTGATGACAAGCCCTTATCTTTCTCCACTTCCTGTCAAGTTCTTAGAACTAGCCACCTGGGAGAGTAACTTGTATGGGAATTAACTGCATAAGAAGATAGGAACTGGACAAGAATTTTTTTTCTTTTTCTTTCTTTCTTTCGTTCTTTTTTTTTTCTTTTTCTGTTAGTTTTCAGACCATTTAGAATATGAACTGGCTTAGGATCACTTAAATTGCAACATTTACAAGTTATTGATTTAAATGGATTAAATTAAGTAGGTTAAAACACTGAGAGAAGATCTGTGTTCAGATCAACATCTGAGAAGTGATTTTGAAGACTCTCTAATTTTTCTTTGTACCTCTTTCCTCAGATTCCCTGTTCTGTCTGAAGTTTCCATCTCTCAGAGGGTCACCTTTAGCCAGCTCTCCGTATATCCCAAAGTGACATTAGCTAAACATGTTTACTAAGTCCATCCATGTATTGCTATTTTTTAATTGGCCTCATAAATGCTACAATTACTCAAGCTTGAAAACACTAAATGGAAAACGATGGAATCTTAATGACCTTAACAGAGTCTAAGCGTAAGTCTTGGGAGGTGGCATTCCTGCTTTGGAACTTCACAGAACACATGACTTGAGTAGCTGTCTACGTTGCTTCCTCATTTAACTGTTCGTGTTCATTTTTTATTTATTGGCCAAATTCATTGGTAGATTATGTCTAGATCAACTCTTCTTTTTACAAATGAATGGCTGATGAACTATTAAGCTTGCCTTCATCGCAAGGAAGGTCCAGGAAAGTACTATCATGAGCTCCAGGCATTATAATAGGGGTTTTTGTCTTTTTCATTTAATTTCATTTTATTCTCACAAGAATTGAGGAAGACAGGCATTAGGCTTTCAACTTTCAATTTAGGAAATTTAGACTCACAGAAATTGGATAACTGGGCCAGTTAGTAAGTCATGGAACTGATATTCAAACCTTGGCCTGACTCTAAAGACACTCATCACTTAGACTTTTTGATTTATAAAGTGCCCTTGGTCCACTAAACTTTCTCTTTTGAACATAGCAGAGTAAAAAATTCTGCTCGTGCTTATATTTATCAAAAGTAAGAAAAGATATTTTTTTAAATAAATTTGATGGTCCATAATGTGGATGGTTAAATGAGCCATTGGGTAGATGTATGAATAATGACACTGACACCAAACTACTGTACAGCACAGTGGGAAATTCAGAAGTTGAGTTTCATGTTTGTTTATATTTTAGGACTTAATTTTTATAATTTTTTCTTCTAAAATTAAACAGCTGTACTTATGTTCTGATTACATGCTCATTACATAAAGGAAAATTAAGCAATATAAAGGAAGGTAAGGAAGAAAATCAGAAATCTTACCAACCTGACATAATCATTGATATATTTTAAAGAACAGTTTTAGACAATACATGATATAAATAAACATACTTTTGGAAAATTGGACTGTGCTATACGTGCTATGTTTGTAATATGCTTTTGGCACTCAACTGTTTGTAATATTTGGCACTCAAATTTTAAAATTAAAATTTGGCACTCAACTGTTTGTATAATACTGTTTGTAATATGCTTTTGGCACTCAACTCAGTAGTTTTCCATTACTGTAGAGTAACCAATTGTATGTGAGTACTATGATTTCTTAACCCTGTCTTCTACTTATTTATGGATGTTATTTCTAATTTCTCATGGTTATAAATAATACTGCAATAAACATATTCTGCACTCTTGGTCATTATTTCTTTAGAATAACTTTCTAAAAATGAAATTTAGGTATGGATCAAAAGGTATCCACATTTAAATTTTATACACATATTGTCAAACTAACCTTCATAAACTTCACAAAGATCTTTTTTTTTTTTTTTTTTTGGAGACAGAGTCTCACTCTGTTGCCCAGGCTAGAGTGCCCCTGGCATCAGCCTAGCTCACAGCAACCTCAAACTCCTGGGCTCAAGCATCCTACTGCCTCAGCCTCCCGAGTAGCTGGGACTATAGGCATACGCCATCTAATTTTTTTCTATATATTTTTAGTTGTCCGATTAATTTCTTTCTATTTTTAGTAGAGACGGGGTCTCGCTCTTGCTCAGGCTGGTCTCGAACTCCCGAGCTCAAACAATCCTCCCACCTCGGCCTCCCAGAGTGCCAGGATTACAGGCGTGAGCCACCACGCCCGGCCAAGATCTATATAAGTTTACATGCAACCCAAACTGTTTGAGTTATAAGAGAATGCTTTTTCTTCCTCCCTTGATGTTTTCTTCCAGTTTGAAGGAATTCAGTTAGCATAACACTTTTGGCCTCTCTCTTCTCTGCTATTCTATCCCTAGATTGAGTAATTTACCTGGCTGATAAATTTCAGAAGAATCAATTATTCATGCCCAGATGTTCTGTATCCTTTTGCATTTTGGAAGGCAACTATTCATGAAAAAAACATATTTCTCCTTGCTCCTCCATGATGTAATTCACATTTAGTGTTAAGCCCTGGTCAAGTGATGCACATGTCTAGGTGGGAAGTCTGCTTAGTTTTGCAGTCTAGTATTAGGAAGAACGTTTTTTCCCCATGCCATGCTATGTTCTCCTACTTTAGCTTTGTCAGAAAAAAGGGTGATGTTTTAGTCTTCCTATATCTTACTTTTATTTTCAATTTGTTCAGAACCTCGGTGGGGAAGATAGATGCTATGTATTGTACCTCCTTAAAAATCTCAACATTAGAGAGCCTGACTTCACACATCCATACCCAGCCAGGTTACTATCAATGCTTTTAATTCTTGCTAATTTTACAGCTGAATAATTATATCTAATTATTTTAATATGCCACACTTTGGTTACTAGTGTGACCTCACATCTTTTCTGATATTTGTTGAATACTTTTAGCTAATCTTGTCATTTTTTCTTATGTTCTATTGAGGAATACATACTTTTTGCTATTGATTAACAATGATTCTTTTTAATTAAAACTACAAACACTCTCAGATATTACTATTGCAGTCAAGATTTCTGATTGGGAAATATGTAATCAATTATTTTAACTCTTCCTGGGCTACCTATACAATGTCAACCATGATTGTACTGGCATTACATTCACCCTTGGGATGACGCCCTGAGACTATCCTACTCCTTTTTCCCTAGTATAAGAGATTGGGCCATAGTACTATTAACAACACATTCACTGTAATTTACAACTATCTCAAGGGAAAAATACTGTCTGTAAATTTATTCAATCCACATGCCAAATGTATGCATGAGAAATAAGGCACAATTGGTTTGACTTCTTTATTTATTCACACTGTCAATGTAAATGGGACTTTCTTCCATAAAGCCCTGACATATAGCATGATCCAATTCATTAAAATTGCTGATGGGATAGAAAAAATTTTCTTTCTAGCTATCCTGATTTCATTTTCTTTTTAATGTAAATTTTACTGAATTATAGCACACATACAGCTAAGTGAATAAATCATAAGTGCAAATGTCAGCAAATTTTCACAAAGTGAACACCAAAATTCGTAACAACATTTTTTCAGTACCAGAAGACTACATATGGACCATTTTAGTCATTCTCCCCCCAAAGTAATCACAATCCTGATTTCTAACACAATAGAGGAGTGTCGTCTGTTTTAAGACTTTATATAAATAGAATTAGAGTATGTACTTTCCTATCTGACTTCTTTCTCTCAATATTTTATTTATCAATCTTATTAGCATTTCAATGTCAGATGTGGCCTAATTTAGTGTACCCAAAGCACTGTCATGTGTCTATTTTTTTCATGATTTTGTCGTCACAATAGTAGTCCTATTATTTGTTTAATACTTTTCTTTGAAATGAATCACTTTTTAAAATGTAACTTCATTCTAAACTCTGAAATCTATGAAACAATGGGGTTTCCTGTGCTAGTTTTATTTTTCTAATACATTTAAACTAAACACTATTACATTTTAAAAATATTTGTACACAGAACTTTTAAAATAATCTCATACCATACTTCATACCAACTAGCCAAGAAGTCCAGGTACAAAAGAATTTCTAAAAATGGCATTTTCTAAAAAATTCACTCTATTCCAAGGCTGATCTCTTTCCTGGCTCAAAAACTCACAAATTCACGTTTTATCAATTTATTCAAATCCTAGGAAGCTTAATCAGCCTGACAAATCTTATGAGACAACTACAGAAAACTCTTATAGAATGCCAATTTGAGTAAAGGCAATAAAAACTTCAACTGCCAGCCTGCCTAGGAATTCATCAGTATGACCAGAACACACTTTCCCTATAAACCAGCTACCTCTAAAGCCAACCAACAACCTAAAGTTCTTCCTAAGTGTGGAATTAGAACAGGCTAGCTTAGTAATGATAGTTCAGCCTTGCTGGCCCGAGAGCAAGCACTCCTGTCTCTCTGAGGTGACTTGCAAATCACTTCTTGGCATGTATAGAGTGGACTCCATATCTGCTCTCAGGTGTGAATAGCATTTCTCTCATTTCCAAGTTTGGGGATGGAGCGGGGAGGAGAATACCTTATTATTGATTTCATTTCATTTTGAGGGAAAACTGATATGCTGAGAAGTTCATTAATTATACTTTAATACATAGTGGGACTATGGTTCTTTCATAGATATATCTAATTCTGAAGTACATGGTTTTTTCATTACATTATGTGATGTCACTAACTAGCTAAACCATCTTCTCCAATTTACTTTAGTTCTCTGGAATTCAGTTTCTCAAACTATAAAAAAATGTTGAAGTTTTTATTTTATTTTTACTTACCATAGCACTTGTTTAGGAGATATAAAAACTGAACCTTGAGAAGTTCTAGTTCCAACATGTGCACATGAGCTCATTACAGCCCATCTCTCCTACTGTTTACAATGACAAATTCTGGACAAAACACATAAAAACTACCTGAGGATGATGAAAAATAAACATTTTATCCTGAGGATGGATTAAGGGTGGCTGTCAAAATTTAGAGAAGTAACTGTATGGGATAAGTTTCCTTGTTTTTTTTTTTTTTTTTTGAGCAGGGTGGGTTGTCTTTTTGTACAGATTCACCTTATGAGTGAGTTCCCAGCACAGAGCTGTGAGATAGCAGCAGCACAGGTAGCTAATATTTTAATAAAAAAAACATATTTCTCGCTAGAGAAACAGTGGAAGAGAGCCCTTGGTAGCTAGAGAATGAGTGGAAGATGCCATAGTGGAGAAAACCAGAGGGGATGTCTCCTAATTCTCTGTATGAACCTGCTCAAGTCTTCCGCTCACTCTCCAACTACACAGAGACAGATAAGATGCAAACCAGCATCTAAATATATCACGAAACTTCCCAAATATTTGGAAATTTTAAAATTCTAAATAACACAGGGCATAAACCAGAATTCACATATAAAATTAGAAAATATTTTTAATCAAAAGAAGATGAAAATATAACACATTAAATTTGTGGGTTATAGATAAAAAAGTGCTTACATGGAAGTTTACCAAATTTTAAATTATCAAACCAATAATTTAAATTTCCATGTTAGCAAACTAGTAGAAGCAGAGCAAATTAAACTCAAAGCAAATAGAAAAAGATAATAATACAGATAAGAGAAGAAGTCAATAAAACTGAAAATAGAAAAACAACAGAATAAATCAATGAAAGTAAAAGCTGGTTTTTTGCAAAGATAAATTTAATATTCCTCTAGACGGACATCAATCTGAAAAAAAAGAATGTGAGAAGGAATATCACTACTGACCCCACAGTAATTAAAAAACATAATGAAATATTACAAAAAACTTTATGCCTATTAACTTGAAACTAAGTTGAAATGGATAACCTGAATGGCCCTAAATATATTAAAGAAATTGAATTCATAGTTAAAACTGTTCCACAAAGACAACTCCAGTTCCTCTTGTAAATTCTATCAAAATATTCTATCAAAATTCTATCAAAATTTTTTTGATAAAAAAAAAATGAAAAAATACTGATTCTACACAAACTTTTCCTACAAGAGGAAATAAACATTTCCTGACTCTTTTTATGATACCAGGATCATCTTGATGCCAAATCTAGACAAGGTAATTACAAAAAAAAATTACAAATGTTAACAAATCAAATTTAGCAATATAAAAAAAGAACAAGTAGTGTTTATCTCATGCATACAAGGCTTTATAATATTATAAAATCAATAAGAATAAAATCTTTAAAAAAAAATCCTGACAGTAATAAGTGCTGATGAGTATTCAAACTAACCAGAACTTGCATATGTCACTAATAAGAATACAAAAATATAGTATTATATTGGAAAATAATTTGACAGTTTCTTACATAGTTAAACATACACTTGTTATACAACCCAGCAATTCTACTTCTTGGTACCCAAAAAATATAAGAACTTATATTCACATCAAAACATGCAGATGTACTATTTGCTATGAATCTTCCTGGTGTCTGATGATTATCTTGTATCTGGATATCTGAATCTCTGGTGGTACTAGGGAAGTTTTCCTCAATAATTCCCTCAATAGATTTTCCATCATTTTTGCTTTTTCTTCTCCCTTGGGGATACCTATAATTCTCATATTGGCCTGCTTTGCATAGTCCCATAATTCTCTGAGCGATTGTTCATTCTTCTTTCTTCTGCATCTTTGACTGACTGGATTAGTTCAAAAGTCTTGTCTTCATGCTCTGAAATGCTTTTTTCAGCTTGGTCTAGCCTGTTGTTCAAGCTTTCTGTTGTGGTTTGAAATTCTCTAAATGGCTCATTTCTTTAAGTCCTGTTTTATCTTTTTATATGAAATAGTTTTATTTGTAATATCTGTTATATCTTTTCTTACACTGTTTATCTCTTTAGCGATTTTTAAATTTTTTTTCATTCATATCCTGAAACATTTTTTTGGCTGCTTTTCAACTTTCTTTTAAATTCCATTCATCTTATTTGCCATCCTATTCTGAATTCTATCTCTGACATTTTGACAATTTCCTTTACGTTGGGGTACATTGCTGGAGACCTATTGTGATCTTTTGGGGGTGTTGAAACAGCTTGTTCTTTTTTGTTGTGAGAGTTCTTATTCTGGTTCTTTCTCATCTAAAATCTCTTCTCTAAGCTCAAGGCAGATAAACTTGCAGTACACCTGTTCTCCTTTGCTAGAAACTCTCCTACTTACTAATGCAACAAAGGAGATATCCCTGGACAGTGCCCTTGTGTCCTACTCTGGAGGATTGACCCAGCCTGAGATGGGAGGGTGCACAGCGAGCATTTAACACTGCTACTCTCTTGCGTCTCCTGCCTCACCACCCTGTAGTTGTCACTGGCAGTCCCCCTGCTGCAGGGTGAGTGAATGCCCCATCTAGTTCTGTCAGTAGCAGCGATTATCAGCCCAAGCCCCCTGAGAGTTACTCCACGCAGATATGCAGGCAGGAGAATTTGTCTGCCCGTGCTGGCTCAAGCACAACCTTGCTCATGCCTGTGGGTGGCAGCGATTGTCTGCCTGCACTGGCTTGGGAGGGGCACCACTCAGATCCACTGGTGGCAGCGTTTGTTGCCCCACGTGGCTTGATCGTAGTCCCACTCACACCCTCCGGCAGTGGCAATTGATGGCCTCTGCCAACTTAAAGTCTGTCTGCTCAGATCCAGAGACAGCAGTGTTTGTCAGCTGTGTGCCAGCTTGAGCCCAGCTCTGCCCATGCCCACAGGTGGCAGTGATTTTCACCTCGTGCTGGCTTGAGCGCTATATAGGTTAGATCTGCGGGCAGCAGCATTTGTCGGCCTTTGCAGCCCACACCTGTGGGCATCAGTGATTGTCAGCCCACTCCAGCTTGAGAGTTGCCCTGTTTGGATCCTCAGGTGGAGGCATTTGTCAGCTGGGTGCTGGCTTGAGCACAGGCCCACCCACATTGACAGGCAGTGGCGATTGTTGGCCTGCCCAGGTCCCCCAGCATCAGTGGGGGTGCATTGCTCCTGCCCATCGGACTCACAGAGTGCCCTGCCTCGCTGCTCCCTCTCCGCCCCTGAACTGCAGGGAGGATGGGGAGGCCGCAGCAGTGGATCTGAACCCTGAGTAGAGGCAGCGCTCTGGGTCTAGGGTTTTAAAATGGAACCAGCAGCATGCCCAGGTTTAGTGAACCACGGGGTCACCGCTGTGCCCTCTGTCTGGAGCGATGCTGCTGTACAGTCTTCGGATAGCTCCCTGTGTGAGTCCTGCAGCCTTCTGCAGTGGAGGGTCCCTCCCACAGGTCGGGTAGCAATGGTCGTGGAGGGGAATGTGAGCCCCGGATTTCTCCCCTCTGTGCCTTCCCCATATGTGCACTTCTCTCTCGTCTTCCCTGTGTACCTATCTCCAAACCACAGAGCAGGTCACCTCCTTCCTTCTCCTTCACTTTGGGTGCCTCCTGTCTCTTTTGATTCACAGCGCTCTCTCTTAAATGACTGATCCACTTGCCTCCGTCAGTCCTCTCCATGAGAGCAGCATCTGCAGGCTGCTTCTACTCTGCCACCTTGGCCCCCAACGTTCATCCTATATTTTAAAGTTTTTCCTGAATTTTTACAAATATAATGCTTTAAGTTTATAACCAGAAAACATATTAAATTATATTTTTTAAACATAACCTCTATTTAAGTCATAACTCTGAAATATTATTTCTAACCAAATAAACAACATCTTTCAAATTATTCACTTTCTCTTGTTAAGCTTCCTAAAATCATCTGAATTAAACAACCATATCGTTTATTTTCTGGAAAAAAAGTGAAATTTCACAAGGTCATGTAATATGCACTGTCTGTCACTTTCAAGGACTGAGACATGGGTCCCATTTCAAGAGCAACAGTTGTTTGGAGTTCCCTCCTCCTTAGGGATGAGTGAAGCATTAGCTCTGAGTCTTCCATGCTTTCTCCACAATCTCTCTCCAGATCGACAAATGCATTTTCCCAGGTGGCTGCCTGTGTTGAAAATATATGCTTGTTCCAAAAGAACAGTGTAGTCCTAAACAGCTGCTCCAGCAAATAAAATAATAATTTTTTTGATTATTTCCATCTCTAATGTGTTTCCATTTATGTTATATCACATGATAACAGCTCAGAAATATCAGACAGCAGCCACATATCATAGAGCAACTTGTACGGGAAATGAGAGTTCATGATTACCTCACCCTCTCTACCACATTTGCTTCCAATCTGTGTAATAAGAAACTGTACCAGAAAACCAAACAGAGCCTGGCTTAAGGAGCAGTGAGGCAAAAAAGGAATAGGAAATAATACCTATTGGATGCCTACTAAGTATAATGCAGGCACAGTGTGAGGCCCGTTTACCCATGCTTTTACATATATATATATATTTAAACTAAGAGGCTTTTATCCCGAGGACAATAAAAGTGGGTGAAACTAAAATAAACACATAACCAAATCAAAGCATAAAAAGAAGCATAAAATTTTATTCACTGGAATTCCTCTTGGGGTCATTCGAGGGATGTCTAGAAATCCTCCATCCTTACCCCCCAAAATATTTTGCCATTAACTGCCTGACACATGGAAAGCAACACTTTGATCTTCACTATTTGGTCGCGTGGCTCAGTTTTCTGTCACTATGCACACATTACATATATTGGAGATACTTGGGGACTCAGTAATCATTAACAGCAGTGTTTCTCAAAGTGTGGTCCCTGGACCAGCGGCATCAGCATCACCTGGGAACTCACTGGAAATGCAAATTATTGGGCCTCAAGAATCCTGATTCATACCAATGAAATTAGAAACTCAGAGTGAGGGAAGAGGGGGGACCTTAGTAATCTGTGCTTTTCACAATTCCTACAGTTGGTTCTAATGTAGCCCTAAGTTTAAGAAGCCCTAGTGCATAAATTAACATGTTGAGAGGAATGGTAGGATTGTATTTTTTAAAATATAATCATTTGAATCTGGTATTTCTCTATTCCCTTGACCCTCCTCTCCATTCAAACTGCTAGCTCAGGTTTGCCGTGTCTTAGCAGCAGAGGTCCCTGCTAAGACAAATCTTTTTCTGTGTCTTAGATCAGGCTGCAATAACAAATTACCATGGATGGAGTGGCTTAAAAATAAATATTTATTTCTCACAGTGCTGGAGGCTGGAAGTCCAAGCTCAGCGTGCCAGCATTTCGGGTTTTGGTAAGGGCCTTCTCTTGAGTTGCAGACTGCTGACTTCTATTATTCTCACCTGGTGGAAAAGGGCCAGAGAGCGCTAATGCCATTCATAAGGGCTCTGCCTTCATGACCTAATCACTTCCAAAAGGCCCCACCTCCTAATACCATTACGTTAGGGGTTAGGATTTGAATATATAAATTTGGGGATGTGGAGACACAAAACATTTAGCCCATAACATTGTGCAAGGGATTTATTAAGGAGGTGCTCCCTGGAGCAGCTGCAAGGGGTAGAGGAAGACAGACAGGGAAGCTGAAGAAGCCAAACAGAGGAAAAAGGACATTTCTGAGAAGAGTGGCTTCAGCCTGATCTTGCCGGGAGCTCTGAAGTATAAATTAGTCTTTAGAATTATATCAACCTGAGGGAAAGGAATAAGACTGCCCTATTCCTGCTGCTAGTGGTTGGCTAAGGGATGCCCCTGGGGCATTGAGACTCCCAGGCATTTCCAGCTCTCTACCAGTGCAGGTAAAGCAGCTCCCGGAGCCGAGAGCAGGATGCAGAGTGAGCCGCACGTGCAGGAAGCACGAGCACACGAATCCTTTGAAGGACACACAGAAATGGTAAACGAGTCCCTTAGAGAATGTGACTCAGAACCCCAACACAAAGATTGGGGCAAAAACATTCTCAGGAAGAAGTCTTCCTCCTATATTTTGACCCCCAAACAAGAAAAGAATTCCCTGGGAGAGAAAATGAGTATAGGGATCCAATGAGAGGATAAACGTTTACGGTTCCCAAAAAGTGTGGTTCTCCACACTGCCCTCTGGGTGTCACTGACATGACCTTAGACCTGTGACCTCACACTCATACAAACAATAATCCTAATAATAATAATCATGATGACAATAGGTTACAAATATAAAGCACTCAATATATGGCAGACACTGTTCTTAGTGCTTTATTAACTCATTTGACCGTCTCAGCAGCCCTGTGAGATAGGTACAATTATTTTCCCTGTTTTATGGATAAGGATATTGAGACACAGAGAAGTCCAATAATTTGGTAAAGGTCACGCAGCAAGTAAAAGGCCAAGCTGGGATTGGAACCTAGGCAGTCTGGATCCAGAATTCATGCTCATAACCACTTCACTATACTGCCTGACTCTGAGGTCACATGAGTGACCAATTAAATGTCAAACTGAGTACCTTAACGCATAGGAAGAATATGAATAGAACATAGAGAAGGAGTAAATGGATTAGTTGAATCTAATCAAATGGTTGGGCAGCTTCTCTGGGGAGACATAAGAAATAGATAGTGTGGAAAGTGAATGCAGGAGATACAGGCTGTGAAATGAGAGGGACAGGCTGAAAGACCATGTGTAACACACTGCTCAGCCTCATAGTTGGGAGCTGCGGCAAGAATCCCATCAGCATGCCCGATGAAACCTCTCAGGTGAGAATGCAACCTCAAGAATGATTTGTAAGGATTACCCTAAATATTTTGGTGTAGCATAATTATTTCATTAGTTGATAGCATCTCTGAACATAGGGAAGATTTATAATTAGGTATAGAAATACTTAAGAGAATCCAAGCCATAATATGAATATTATGTTCTAAAGTTGTGCATGTTTAGTGTATCTGAGAACTTATCATGATCAGGAGAATTTAGTCTATTAAAGTAATAAGTACACTTGTAATTCTAATTCAAAAATTAACGTGCAATTGAGTTATTGGTTTATACTTTTCTTTTAACTAGTTAAATTACACCTTTAAAATTACAAAGAAAAATATGTTAACACATAATTAACATTCCCACAATTTTTATCCTCCTCTTTATTCCCTACATCAAACTTTTCCTATTCGTAGGAGGAAATACTGTTAAGATTTTGCTTACATACTTAATAGAGTTGTAATTTTAAATTAAAATCTCACTAAGATATTGTAAACAGTATTAGAATACTAAACAAAACTTAAGATTCACCATACATATACATTTAAGTTGTTGAAATAATAACTCAAGGACTTAATTGAGATACTTGAAAGGAAATAGAATTTATTGATTCAATTTAAAATATTATTTAAATGTGTTTAATAAACTATGTAATTAGGGCCAAATAAATAATAATGGAATGAAATAATGTTGTATTTATTACACTATTTCTTCTTCTTGAGCACAGAAAAATTCTGTTTCCAAGCCCTACTAATAGTTAGGTTGGAATCTGATAATTGAGTTCTTGCCTATGGGAATGTGTCACTTTGGTTAAGATGGTTAAGAGCAGGACTAAGTAGAAGCAAAGTACTCTGAGATGGTAAACTTGAAAAAAAAAAAAAAAGCAATCCAGATCCTTGAGTCACCTTTGGAGGAGACATGCCCAAAAAAACACCTAACCTATATCAGGCTATGACTACAGTGAGAAAAACACCTTTATTACAACTAAGCACCTGAAATTTGGAGGCTTATTTGTTACTGCAACATAACTGAGTCTATCCTGACTAAAATATCAATCGAAGTCCCCCTTAAAATTGATTATTGAAATCTACTGGATTTGTCAATAAAAATAAGAATTTAAAACTGAACTTAAAATGTTAAGTGATAACTAGGTATTTAAATCTGTAACTTTAATAAATTTAGCACTAGATTTTCACCTCTCATTTTATTATGAACATTTTCAAGGCTACAGAAAAGTTGAAAAATGATAGTCAATACCCATATGTGCACCACATATTAATAGAATGTACAGTTAAGATTTACCATGCTTGCTTTATCAAATATCTATCCTTATGCATATCTCTCTATTAATCAATAGTCCATCTTATTTTTTGATACATTTAAAAGCAAGTTTCAGACATCAGTACATTTTCCCCAGAATACTAGGCATGTATATAATTAACTGTAGTTCAGTATTTAACAGGATGTTTTTTCTTTTGAGATAAAATTATATATTATATAATGAAATGCACAAATTTTTTTAATTTATTTTTTTAATTCAGGATATTATGGGGGTCCAAACATTTTGGTTACATGTAATGCATTTGCCTCACCCAAGCCAGGGCTACAGGGATGCCCTTCTCCCATACAGTGCACTCCACTTCCATTAATTGTGAGTTTATCCCCTCAACCCCCCCCCACCTGACCGGCACCAAATGAGTATTACTACCATGTGAGCATCTTAGTGTTGATCAATTGATACCAATTTGATGGTGAGTACATGAAGTGTATTATTTAGTGTGTTTGGACAAAAGCACAACTGTGCAACTCCAAACCCTATCAAGATTCATGACATTTTCATCACCACAGAAAGTTTTCTCAGGCCCTTTCCCAGGAAATCCCCATCCCCACCTCCAGAGGCAATCGTTGTTCTGAATTTTTCTACATAGTTTTCTTTTACCTTTCTAGAGCTTTGTGCAAATTGAATTATGTGGTATATACTCATTTGTGTAATACTTCTTTGATTCAGCAAAATATTTTTGATATGTATCCATGTCTTTGCATGTGCCAGTATTTTGTTTCTATTTATTTCTGAGTAGTATTCCATTGCATGGATATACCACATTTTGTTTCTGCATTTTCTTACTGATAGATTTCTAGACTGTTTCCAGTTTGAGTTATTATGAATAAAGCTGATATGAATAATGTCATATAGATCTTTCATGATATATGATTTCATTATTCTTAGAAAAAAATATGTAGGCATGAAATCGCTGGGTTATAGGGAAGATGCATGTTTAGTTCTATAACAAACTTCCAGATCTTTTCCCAAAATGTCTGTATCATTTTACATTCTAGCCAAAAACATAAGAGTACTGTTTGCTCTACATTTTCACCTAATGTGTTGGGTGGGTTTGTAGTAGAATCTTATTGTGGTTTCGATTTGCATTTTCTTGATGACTAATGATATTGAGTATATTCCTTTATGAAGTGTCTGCTCAATTACTTTTGCCCATTTTTCTATTGGATTGTTGATCTTTTTGTTATTAAGTTGTAGGAGTTTTTTATATATCCTGGATACCATTCCTTTGTTAGATATATGTTTTGCAAGTATTTCTTCCCAAACTGTGGCTTACCTACTCATTTCTTAACAATGTTACTTGATGAGCACATTTGACTTTTGAAGAAGTCTAATTTATCCATTTTTATTTTATGCTTATCACTTTCTATATCCAAAGAAACCTTTGTCTACCCCAAATCATGAGGATACTCAAATGCTTTCTTTTTAAAGCTTTTTAATGCTTTTATGTTTACATGTGTGATTCATCCCTAATTAACTTTGGGTTTAGTGTGAGATAGGGGTTAAGGTTGATGATTTTCTCATATAGATACCCATTTATCCAAGTGTCATTTCCTTTCCCCATTGGATTGCTTTGGAGCCTTTGGCAAATATCAAACAACTGTGAACATTAACTTGTAAAACCAAAGTATTTTGTGCATGAAAGATGATCTCGCAGACACCATAAAATTTATAATAGAGAGGCAGCAAAAAAGGAAATTGTTTTGTGAGATCTAGCACAGAGGGACCTTGGACCCATTTCACGGGGAAAGCAGGCATACTGTAGACATGAAATAACCACAGACTCTGTCTTGGGAGCATAATGCTAGAGCACATCAGTTTCTTGTGCCTCGGCATGGCCCCAGAATGAGTACCATGCACCCCATCCTGGCACAGGAGTAGCAAGTGGTCTCCTGGTTGACAGAACCATACAAGTGAGAAGGAAGGACAACTAAGACTAGCCTGCCCAGAATGGAGACCAAGAACAAGGTAAGATGATGGACATCTCAGCAGATAGTAGCAAGAAAGGATGGTATCAGGAATGAAATATAACATCCCCCTCCCAAACACACCCTCAGGTATTGCCACCAGGTAACTCTGGGAACTTAAACAGACCCAGAGTAAATGTAGGAGGAATTCTAAATTGACCAAAACATAAACTTTCACAACATCAGTGAACTAGAGGTCAGAAATAGAAATGAACTCAAGTTGAATTTCCCATTCACCTGTATTTCTAGGATAAGACTTGTATTCATTGTGCATTCATTATTCAGCTGCTATCTTTTGAATACCAGTGTTTGTGAGAAAGGGTAGAAAAGAAGAATAAGGTTATTAGAAATCTAAGGTGGAGTGAGGAGATGATACCACAAATTGAGGCAAAAAAAAAAAAAAAGAGATTTTTGCCTCTTGACAACTCTATCAGCAGGAATGAGATTTTGTGCCAACCTGAATACTCAGAAAGGCCAGACCACAGACCCCATCCAAGTGCATAATTTTTACCAAGTACCTAGGACTAAGAACCATCTAGTAATTTATTATGCTTTTCCTATATGACCTGTACAAAACAGTTGATAGGAAAAAAATTCTTCTTTATAGAAGAATTCCAACTAATTAATATAGAAGAAATGATAAATTAAAATATCCCTATTTTATAACTTCTACAAATATAATGGTTTTAGATGATAATGAATGGTTTTTAAAGCCATAAAATATAAAACTTATGGGAAATTTTATAATTAATGGATCAGGCTGACAACATTTAAATCCACTAATTGATCTTAATATCACAAGGTAAACAACCAAAATTATGCGTCTCCTGAAATAGGAAGTACTCCCCATAACCTATTTTTGCCAATAAAATTATTTTAAATAGTATTTAACCTGAATCAGAGCAATCCTCTAGATCTAAGTGCTAGTTTTGAAAAGTAGAAATAGAAGAATATGGAATGTGTTAAATAATACTATGGCCATGCAGTTAGCAAAATCTAGAAAACAGGAAATTCTGTAGGAAAATAATGATCAAGTTTCCTTCACAAATAAAGATAGATAAATAAAAAAAGGGAGTCCTATAGAGTAAAAGAAGCTTAAAAGACTATAGGACACGTTAGCCCAATGCAATATACAGACATTGCTTTTCAAAAAATAAAAACAAAAAACAAAAATAAAGCATAAGACAATTAGAAAAATTTGAATATTGACTAGTAATTTGCTGATATTAATAACTTATGGATAAGTTTTTAAATGTTCAATGGTGTTGTGGTAATCCTTAAAAATGTAGTGTATTTTAGTGGCATGTACTAAATTATTTATGAATAAAATTATACAATGTCTGAGAATTGCTTCAAAATAATCCAGTGGTGGGAAGTGGAAAGAGTAAAAAGGTATAGAAAAAATGATTGGCCATATTTGATAATTGTTGAAGGTGGGGAATGGGTAAATAGAGATTCATCATCTTATTTTGTCTATATTTATTTATGTTTTAAAATACAAAGTTTATTAAGTGAAGTAACCCAAAACAAAACAAAATACTGCATGTTTCCCTTTATAAGTGGGAGCCAAGCTAGGGTATGCATGTTCATATGGAGTGACTTAATGGACACTGGAGACTCAGAAGGGAGAAGATGGGAGAGGGGCACGGCATGAAAAATTACCTATTGGGTACAATGTGCCCTACACAGGTGATGAGTATATTAAAAGCCTAGACTTCTCCACTATGCAATTCATCCATGTAACAAAAAAACCACTTGTATCCTCCTAAATCTACTTAAATAAAAAATGATAAAAATAGAATAAAAGGTTTAAAATGGCTTTAAAAGCAGCCAACAGGAATAAAGATAAAATTAGGATGGCACTACCTCTGAGCATTTGTTTGGAAAAACAAAAATTGTCTTTGTGATCAAGAAGAAAAGAGTAAATACAAAGAGTTGATGTTAAATGTCATTAGAACATTGACAATAAAAAGTTTTCACTAAAGCCTTTTATTAAACCTTTTCCAGTAGACAATGTTTTGCTTTTTGATTTGGCCCACATAGCAATAGCAGTCATCATTCTTGGGCCAAGAGACTAATTAAATAATATGGCCAGTAAAAGAAGATACCTATTATGATGCCAAAGTGGCATCTCTGCAGTGATAGATGTAGAGTGTCTGCACCTGTTCCTTTAAGAGCTCATCCCTGAATTTATATCAGAACCTGAATGAGTGATTTTCAATGGGCAATTGGAAAATGCTTTCAATTCGGAACTCTACTCCATGAATCGTTTTAATGACTGAAATATCAACTGTTTTATCAATAAATTTTGATTCATTTATTGTCCTTTTAGTGGGAGGTGGAATTGAGATTTTAAATTTTGGGCATGAAACCTGTTTAGCTACCAAAATAGGGAATATACAGACAGCATCAGGAATAGATGCTCCCAGTTCATTCCAGAGGAGGAAGGATGCAGGTTTTGAGTGGGCAAACTAGTGGTTCCAACAGCTTTCTTAAGAGGTTTGGTCCATACTTAGAAATCAGCTCATTGCCATTGTCTGATGAGTTCTGTTTCTTTTCCAAAATTGAGCTGGGGATATCAACTCTCTTCTGGCAATTAGATAGGTGAAAACTCTCTACAGGCATTCAATTCAATTCAACACAACACAGATTTCAATTCAACATGTCTCAGAAGGGCTAAGTCTATAAAGAAGACATCCCATTTTCTCCCTTTCTAATTTTGATCTCCTATGTATGGTGGTTTCAATCTGTCAGTGTTTTTCTGTCCATGCTCTTTCACCCTAAGGCTCATCCAACCAGCTGTAGGCAGTGAAAAAAATTACAGAATTTTATGTTTGCAAATATAAAAATCATATAATCTAGCATTCCCGAAGGTGTTTTCCATGAGATGCTTTTAGTCTTTAGAAGGAAAAAAGAGTGAGAAATCATGCATTTAAATATATTTAGGAATATTAATTACACTAAAATAAACAGATCTTATTTACTGCAGAGCTTCTCAAAGCGTCGAATATGTTAGTGTGTCTGGCAAATTGCTAAAAAAAAGGATATAGATTTTACATTTTCTTAATTTTATTTTACTACATACTTCTTTCTTTTAAAGAGCAAAATACTTTGCAAAAAATATTGATTCTAATTCAATCCCTTATTTTAGAGATGACGAAATTGAGGACCAGGGAGCCATTGTGTCTCGTCTGAGGACACAGAGCAAATCCACCTTAGAAGTGGAGTCTCTCAGCATTTCTTGACCCCTATATCATACCATTTCCCACAACTTGGTGCTTGTGTCATAACAATAACTGATATTAGAAAATATTTACTCTTAGGCTTGTGCATTGCTCATTGATTTTTAGCCTCACCATAACTCTGACTTTTTGAAAACCGGCAATTTGAGGGTAAAGTCATCCTTATAGGTGTCCTAACTCTTTGGGTTGAGGGCAAGGTAAGGGCAATTTGAGTCACCACTCGTAATAGAGACCTGACCACTAAATAAAACGGTAATTTCATTCCTTAAACCTCTAACTATCCTCTGTGGAGCTTTCTTCTCATGAGCATTCTTGCAATATAAGCAAATCAAAATCATTCTCTGGTTCCTGCTCCTTCACTTGCTAGCTGTGTGACTCTGAGCACATTACATAACACTGCTGAGCCTGGGCTTCCTCTTCTGTAAAATGGACTAGATTCATAGGGTTGCTGTGAGGATTAATGAGCTTATGTATCTAGAATTGAGAAGAAGCCTGGCACATAGTAAGCAACACGTGTATTTTTACTGCACATAGGCACAAAACTATAGTCTAAACCAGAGAAAGCTGAGCCGCAATTTGCCATGCAATGCCACAGAAGGCAAAATGAGAGACCACCACCATCCGGTTATACACAGAATCCAGCATTAACTAAAGGGACTGTAGAAAATGAGCACCAACTAGTAGAAGAGAGACTTAGCTCAGAAATGTAATAGTCATGGAAGTTAACTATCTGTGGATAATCTGAATGATTCTATCTTATAGATCTTCAGACTTATATTTGAGGTTCATTCTTAATTTTTATCCTGAATATGTTTTTGGCAAAATGGTCTTTTCTATTATCTCACAGCTCTCTAATAACTACCTCCAGATGCTCGTTGGTTCAATATTTTAAAAAGGAGCTTTCTACATATGTTAACTATTGAATAGAACAATGCAGAAATTACCTGGAGGTTTGAGGGGAATCATTTTGTCAAAGAGAGGTCAACCGTGTATCTACATAGGAAGAAAAGCCTAGCCTTGCCCTTATATCTGTTTCTATATCCATTCCTAATCCTGGATGTCTGAAAAATACCACTAGAAGGAAGGACATGATTACTTCTTCAGAAATGTGGGACCAAATAAATAATGAGCTGGAAAGAATCTAGATCACCAAATAGACGGATTCTCAAACTTGGACATTCATCAGAAGCACCTGGAGAGTCGTTAAAATGCAGAACCCAGGCCTCATCCCCAGTGACTAATTGAACATTATTAGTTTCGAAAATGGAATCTGCATTCTGTTCACAAGTAATCTCTCCAGTAATGATTCTGGGCCAAACTCTGAGAGATACTTATATAGCCTCTAGTCCCCTCAAAGTTATAAAGAGAGAAACTAAGGCCACACGAGGTGGGTCAGTGGTAAGAGCTCAAACCCAGTTCATTTTATACTCAGATCAATGCTCTGTCCATCATCATAGCCTGCAAGTGGGTAATGCTAACAAACACAAAAGATTCTTGAACTCTTCTTTCAGCAAAACCGCTAATCGTGGAGGTTGAGATAAGCCCAAACTGCTTGAGACCTTGAAATGAACATCTCAGTGGAGAGAGCATATATTAATATAATACAAGTTAGCCCTGTCACTCCATATAATGGTACTTGACTCAGTAAGCTCCACTTCTGTGCTGAACATTTAGAGATGTTCATCAAGAGGAAATATGAGTCATATTATCCATGATGATTCTCTTACCTGGGGACTTCGTTCTGAGTTACAAGGCAATGAAGCAAATGACTAGCATGCTAAAAATGTACTCTGCTGAATTAAGAATCAGTTATTTTAAAAGACAGATGATGCACACACATTTAGATTACTGCTCTTGCCAGATCTTTCAACATAGTTCTTACCCCAAGTCCTACCTGCTGCTAAAGGGAATCCATGTTAAAGAGGCTTAAGGACTCTGCTATCCAATAAATTCAGAAATACAATCATTTCTTTTCATATAACAAGAATTGTAATATTTAACCCATTTCCCTTTCTTCCTTGAATACCAGGAAGCTTGCAAACAAATCAGAAGCACAATTAATCATGTTGATCACACTGATCAAAACACTTGTGCTCTTCTACATCTAGTTCCCTGATTTTTTCCTTCTGTTTATATTTTCCGAATGATTGCATCATCGAATGTACTATCTAAGTTTTCATTTTAGTTTGTTGAAATTCTTTGAGGAGAGGGACAAAATATAAATACAAATAACATCATTACAGTTGAAACTTGAACTCACATATCAGTTATGATCCTGCCTTCCTGAAGCTCCATACAAGGAGACAGGTTTAGGTACCCCGGGTTCCAAGTGTCTTCACCCACTATTCAAAAAGTTTTTTTCTTTTCTTTTTTTTTATTCAGACCAATGATGAGATCCTGATCGAAAAGCAGTCAAGCGTCCAGGCTCATAAAACCACTAGGAGTGAAAAGCTTTTCCCAAATAGAGACCTGTTTGACCAATCAGAATCTCATTTCCAGGAATTAAATTGAAGATCAATGAGAAAATCAAGCAGTTGGCAGTGAAAACTGAAATTAAAAGGATTTACATAGAAAGGCCTGCAGAGGCTTTAGCAGGGAACTTGTAAGCTGAGGTTATAAATAAACAAGAATATAAGGTAGTGGAACTATAAAGAAGCAAAAAGCCATAGAGACAAGAAAGACACATAAAGGTGAGGAACCAGCCTGCAGGGCCATATATAAGGTTGAGCAGGTGTGCCTTGCACAGGACACCTGCCTGATGGAGGAGTCAGGATAGAAATCCAGTGTGCACTCCTCTACCCAAACTGTGCCCACACAGGCACGGCCGTGTTCACCAGAGGAAGATGAACACAGTAGTCCTGGACACAGGCATTAAAAAAGAAACATAGACTGAATCAGAATAAAGCAAAAATCTAGAACAGTTAATTCCCATAAACGGTAAACAGATCCATGCTGGTGAGGTCCCCAGTCCTCCTGCAGTTGCTGAATGAGCTTCCAGTTCCACACTCCTTGAGACCTGGGTCTTCTGTGATTCAAATACTTCCCATCAGGCCTGGATGTTGGGCCCCATCCTGTGGGAACTGGGTTCTCGTGAGGCTTGGCTGAGACTCCCGTTTTCCTTATTCTTATGTATATGACTAAAATCACCAAAATTTATATTGTAAGTAATCTGTTCAACTCATAGAGTCTACTTAAAATTAACATCAATGTCAAATGGTTTGTCTACCATTCAGCCTTTATTTTTCCCCATAATGCTTTGGAATAATATGCTGACATAAACGCCTTTCTTTCTGTGCTTTTGGCAGTTTTCCTATTGCTGCTGTAACAAATTGCCCCAAACGAAGTGGGTTAAAACAACACATTTATTATATTACAGATCTGTAGGCCAGAAGTCTGACACAGGTTTCACTGGGCTAAAATCTAGGTGTTGGAAGGGCTGCATTCCTTCTAGAGGCTTAGGGAAGAATCTATTTCATTTCTTTTTCCTGCAGTAGAGGCTGCCTGCATTCCTTAGCTCCTGGCCCATTCCCCACATCTTCCAAGTCAATAATCACATCACACCAAACTCTGGTCCTGGCGTCACATCTCCTTCTATGCCTCTGACCCTTTCGCTTTCTTCTTTCACTTAGAAGGACCCTTATGATTACATTGGCCCACCTGGATAATCCAGGGTAAGCTCTATATAGCAAGATTCTTAATTTAATCATATCTTCAAAGTCCCTTTTGACATGTAAGGTAACATATTTGCAAATTCTAGAGATTTAGATATGGACATCTCTGGGGGACCATTATTCCGCCTACCACAAATATCAAGTAAAAATGCATGCCTAATGGCTCACTTTTTCAAATGCCTTCATGTGGATAATCAATTTATCTTCTTTGTATTAAGAAAAATGTTCAGACCAATGACAGAGACCAAAACACTACATATAAATTTATCTTCTATTGGGTGTCCTCGATGGAACTACAGAGCCTCCTGGGTTTGAAATTCTTTTTTCTCCCATGTTATTTTTATGAAAATTTTCAAACATACAGAAAAGTTGCAAGAATTATATGCTAAACTTCTTTATACCAAATAGGTAGATACTATTAACTTTATGCAATATTTGCTTTATCACACAGCTCTCTAGCTGTCTATCCCTCTAACCATGAATTGATCATATTTTGATGAACTTCAAAGTAAATTGCAGACATCATCAGTATATCTTACCCCTAAATAATTCATATTCATGTCATTAACTAGAGTTCAATATTAGTTTATAATGCTTTTTTAAGAAAAGATTTATATAGAATGAAATGCACAAATCTTAGGACCAATCCATGAGTTTTGAGATGCCGTACACTTGTGTAACCCAAATCCCTATCAAAATACAGAACATTATTATAGCCCAGAAAGTTTCTTCATGTATCAGTCCCTGCCCCCACCCACTCCCAAAAGCAATGGCTATTCTGATGGGTTTTTTAACCATAGATTTGAGTTTGAGTTTTGAAATTATTATATTTATGTCAGAACTAAGTAGAATGAGGTTCTAGTAACCAATTACCAATTTGAATTTGGTTTTCTTCTCTAGCTTGTCTTTTCTTTATTGTATTGTGAACATTGCCTTTGATCGCTTGCTAATCAAATGTTATCTGGGACATTCTTACTGCAACTATAGGAATAAAAATTTAGTTTGGTGCATAAACACAAAAACACAAAACAATAGTAACTTAAAGTTCTAATTATTATCTGATATTGTCAAAAAAAAGAATCTGCAGGGGGGTTTTTTGGTGGGAGATGGGTAAGGCAAAAGGAGAAAAGCTGCTATCACTAAGATGATTTAAAAGTTGTTTTCTCAGTTACACTCAGTGCATCCTTATTCAACGTGCAAGTTAATCCACGTACTTGAGCATACAGTTTGCGAAGGTAGCAAAACATACTTGAAACAATATGAGCTTTGGAGTCAGATAAAACTGGATTTTATATTCAGCAGCTATCTGACTCTAATATTTCACATAATCTTTCAGAGGCTGGTTCTATATCCATTAAATGGCAATGATAATATAATTTTCTTAGTGGTGTAAGAATTCGAAGTAAAAATATCAAGTACTTAGCAAAGGGTCTGGCACACTGTGGTACTCAATAGTTCATGGATATTACCATTCTACTACATCATAATACATCCTAGTAGCATCATTATCACATTATTGTGCCTATTAAAACGAATTTAGCTAATAGAGAAAGAAAAACAAATTTTAAAAACCATGAAATTCTGGACAATCCTGCCCTAATTTTTTTGTTCAAGCAAATTTTTGGTTAAATTGGGACCGCAAAGTAATTTCCAAGGTTTCCGGACCACATATGTGAAAAAGACTGAAATTGCAAGAGGGGAACATGGTGGGGGGAAGCCATCACTTGCTGCTTGACTTCCTGTCGATTCTTCCAGGTCTTAGAGTTATTTCTTCTGTACAGGTCTTTTTGCTCTCTAGGAAATGGCAAGGAAGAAAGCCATTAAATCATCTAAGAAAAACTTGCCAAAGGAAATGTTGCATGTGATGTTCTAATTATGAGTTCTGATGATCTGGAGAGCTTAAGTCATGATGTTCAAATCTGGGATTCCTTTCTCTTCTTTTATTTTTAAGATAAAATTTACCTTAGGAAGGGGAATCCATAATGAACCTCAGTTGCAGAACCTGATCAGGAGTCTCTAAGCCAAATAATTTGTTCCCTACCATTTTTAGAGAAAGATCTGTATCCTGTTCTCAGTGCTATAACCAAATAGCTATGGAATCTAAGTTTCTGAGACTCTCTGATCAGTTTCCACTCCTGTCAAAGGGAATAATTTTTTGCACTGAAAATTATCTTTTGGATTCATCCACATGGGTAGCAGATCTTTTTTGGTACCCTCTACCACATGCCCTCAGGCTACCTCTGATTTGAGCTGCCACTATAGGGGACAGTTCTGTGCACACTGATGGCATCCTAAAGACCAAGCTGCATCTTTCCACTTTTTCATCCCAGGTCTTCCAAAGCTATGGAAGTCTACTCAGTGTGATTGAAGTCTAGAAGTGCATGAAATTAACGTCCCAGGGGAAGTCTTCAATAAATGGTGAAAGGGGATCTGAAGCCGATGGAGAAATGCCCCAGCCTCTAGATGTTTGGATGGTAAATTCTGAAAGACATCGTATTCTCAGAAGTTCTGCAAGAATCCAGTCCTGTTGCCTGTAGTGCTGACCTTGAGGCATTCTTCCCTGGACTTTTCCTCCCTTCCTGTCTCACACTCTTTGTTCTCTCACTCCCACTTCCTGGGATCATCTTCCAAATATACTATCTACACCTGAATCTTTGTCTGAGTCTCTGCTTTTAGCAGCCAATATCTTTTTATCCCCCTCTCTCTCCTGCTGCCACTCTGGTCCACGTCACCGTTATCTTTTGCTTAGAATACGACAATGACCTCCCAAGGGGTTGGCTTCATTGACCTCGGATTTATTCTCTACACAGCATTCCAAATGATCTTTTAAGGTCATATTGTATCACTGCTCTTCTTGAAACCCTTAATCCTTCTACACCTAGAACAAAACCCAAATTCCTTGCCATAGCCTATGAAACTTTTGATGGCCTAGTTCCACCCCAAACCTCCAACTTCACCTCATACCACTCTCCAGCCTTCACTGTGTTTCATCTGTTATAACCTTCTTTTTTTCCATGAATACACCAGAACTATTTGCACTTTAGTGATCTTAAACTTCTTCATATTCCTTTGCCTACTAGAACCTTCATCTTCCAGATGTTTGAATAGTAAGTTCTTTATGTACTGGTTCTTTCATGATTTTCAGGTCCCAGATAAAACTGCTTTTCAGAAAAGACTTTCCAGCCACCTTAATAAGGCACTCACCAATCCTGTGAATTTTTTCCATGTACCTTATGATGATACAAAGTATTTTATTTACCTATTGACTTTCTATCTCTTCTTAGTAGGATGAACATTTGTTAAGGGCAAGGACCTTATTTTCCACTGTATCCTCCAGCATATTGCTTGGCACAATAAATGTTTTATGAATAAAAAAATGATTAAAATGGATAAGAATAGAAAATTCACAAAAGAATAAATAACTAAAAAAGAATCCAAAACATTCCCTCTTCTGAATAATCAAAGATGTTATTTAGAACTGTGAGAATTTTATATAATAAATCTAAATAAAAATGTTACATTCTTAATTATGCTAGCAATGGTACAGTAATCTTTGTAAACAGGTATAAATCTTCTAGACAACAATTTGTTAATGTATATCAACAATAATAAAAATGTTCACACCCTTTGACATAGTCATATGTATACATTTCAAAATTTATTTGAGGAAATGATATAAATAAATACATGGAAAAGCTCCATGCATAAGGATATTTACTGAAGCTAAATTTGCATAGTACCTATTGAGAGCAGACAAATAAATTATACTATATTCGCTTGTATTAACAGGGACTAAAAACAATGGCTATGTAGGCAAAGTAGCAGCATGTAAAAATAGCCATGCTATAAAATTAAGTTAAAGGGATATTAAAATGCATGCATGCTCTGGTTGCAAACATTAAAAAAGGAAACAATAAAATATACAAATATAGTAATGGAGAAATGTGATGAGATTAGAATTAATTTTTAAACTTTATTTTCTAATTTTTTTATGTTGTATTATTACCATAATAAAAATAAATATCTGTCCTATCTGAAGAGATTGTTTTGAAAATAAAATAAGTTCATTTGTTCACTCTTAGAACATTTAGTCCCTAATATATGCCAGAAACTGCTAACTCCCGTGGGTTAATAAGCCCATGATTGCGTTATACATTGAGGAGAGAAAGAGAAGATATAGCTAATCACAATGCAAAGTAGGAAGTAATAAGTACTGTAAGGGAGGTATCTGTATGAGAAATAAATGATTTCTAGTCCCCCATCTTAATATATTTTGTCACTTTCAATGTGTTGTTAACCTTGTGAGGTGTATTAGTCAGAGTAGTCTGTTACATGCCACCAAGTCTCAAAAGACCAATGCAGATGTTCCAGGTCAGGTGGCTCCTTGGGTGTCTCTTCTCTAAGCAATGACTTAGGCATCAAGTGCTTTCCATTGTACGATGCTGGCATGTCCAAAGTTCTTCTGAGGAGGACACAAGAACTAGGGAAAGGTAAACCAGATACTCAACAACCTTTGCCTAAAATCATACAACATATCCATTCACATTGTACTGACTAGAATGAGTTACTTGCTCCCACCTCTAAAAGCAAGAAGCTGGAAACTGCAGTGCTTGACTAACTAGCCAATTCCCAGCACAGCTGCTCTACACAATGGAAGGGCAGGGGCCATGTACATGGCAGGCAGCTAGCCACCGCTAGCACAGGAGGCAACATGAGGGTGAACTTGAGTTCAAACCCCTGGGTTCAAATCTCTGCTGTCAAGTAAAAAACAAATCCAGTCTTACACAAAGAGAGACTTTAATACAAAGGATTATTACAAGTGGGTGAAAGAGATAGTAGTAATCGAGAGAAGGCTCTGACCATGAGATCTGCAGGTGTCTCAAAATTAAGCAGAAAGCAGTTTTTCTTTCATAAGGGGGAGTAAACAATGTTACAAAGAACCTGTGTGGGGCAGTGGGATGAATGGTTAGTAGATCAGAGCATGTTTTACCCTGAGGCCGGTCTATTCTCAGGAGGGGCCCCTAAGGGAGGCTTATAAACTGGCTCAGGGTGAGGGTGGGCCAAAATGCAGGGACCTTGAGGAAGGAAAGAAACTCACCCAAAGTTCACTTAACAAGCATTTTGTTCTGATTGCTCAGTAGGGTAGGGACAAAACAGTGCAGTTTATCATTTATGAGGCAAAGAATGGGAATTTGGAGGATGTGTGTCTGGTCTTGCACAGGTAAACAAGGCGACACCCATGGATCTTACCCAAGTCTTATGAGAAAGGGTGTTTCTTTTCAACGAGCCATTTCCCGAAATACCAAAGAGTGGGGGTACTTCTGAAACGTGGCTGTTTTCCAGGAGCCTAGTGCTCAGGTAAATTCAACATTATTATGGCTCTCTTAATTACTGTCTTAGTCCATTAAGGCTGTTATAACAAAATGTCATAGATCAGGTGGCTTATAAACAATAGAAATTTATTTCTCACAGTTTTAGAGGCTGGGGAGTCCCAAAACAAGATGCTGGCAGATTTGGTGTCTGACGAAGGCCTGCTTCCTGGTTCATAGACGGGAGACTTAGTGTTGCATCCCTACGTGGAGCAAAGGGTAAGGGATCTCTGTGGGGCCTCTTCTATAAGGGCACTAATACCATTCATGAGTGTTCTACTCTCATGGCCTAATCACCTCCCAAAGGACCCACCTTCAAATACCCTCACTTTGGGGGTTAGGTTTCAACATATGAATTTTAAGGGGACACATTCAGACAATAGCACTAGTAGTATGCCTTTATGGCAAAGATTTCTAAATTTTCTCCAAATTAATTTTCTCTTTCTCCTGGGCATAAACCACTTTACATTTCCCAGCTATATGACTAAATTTCAGACAATGGCATGTGAGTGAAAGTGATATGGGCCATTTCTAGGACTGGAGCATAAAAACTTCCCACACATGATGATTTATCCTTTATCTTCAAGCCAGCAAGCTTGGCAGTCACTTGTTAAAGAGGGCAGAGCCACAGGGTGAAAAAAGCCAAGTCCCTGAGTCCCCCACTGTGGCTGCTTGTGTGGAACACTTACTCAGGCCTTACATACATGAGAAATACATTCCAATTCTCTTAAGCCACTGAGATTATTTTTGTTTCGTTTGTTTTGTTTGTTACAGAAGCTAGCATTACTTAATCTTTCTAAACCTTGAAAGGTTTTGGTTTAAATTTTTGCCAAAAACTTCTTAGCATTGTGTCTGGTATATAGCAAGCCCTCAATAAATATTAGCTATCATTATAAATATCATTCTGTATTAAGACAGAAAGTCTGGCTGAGGAAATAGCATTTGAGTTATGCATTGAAATACTGGTAGGATTTCAACTCGTTTAAGAGACACAGTTTGAAATGGGGTTTATGATATATGAACAGCTAGAGAAAGAAAAGGTTCAGGAAATGAGACTAGGTTCATTTCACCGGACAGTTGGAACGATAGAGAGAATGAATGGAAGGTAACATGGGAAAGTTGATTGCTGCCCAATATTGGAGAGTCTTGAATTAAAACTGAGTCTTGAATAACATCCAAGGGAAAAAGTATAACATCCATAAGGGAAAAAGTATAAATATGTATTAAGGAGCCTGAGTGGTTTTTCTGAAACTCTATTTTCTAAAAAAAAAGAAAAAAAGAAAGAAAGAAACCTACTGGCCTACAGATAATCATTGAATTCATTAAGAAAGCTTAGACTGTTCCAAAGTTCAATGAGTTATGGTGAAGCAGGTAGGAGAAGTGGAACCAGTGAAAGCACTTTATCATCGGAAGTGTAATTAAAGGGTAAGGCATTATTAGCAGCAGCAGCTCGGGCAATGGCTCTTTATTTGGGTCACAGACCTCTTTGAAAATATGATGGAAGCTAAGGATTCCCTCATTTAAAAAAAACATGAATAGAAATACAAAGTCCTCAGAGTCCATCTGTGGACCCCAGGTTAGGAACTCCTTAGTCAACGGCATTCTAGAAAAGGGAAGAGAGGCATCCCGGATCATGATCAGCATAGTGTCTCTGACTGAAACATGGCAGCCGGATGTGTCTTTCTATCCCACGGTGGCAGAGACATCATGCTGCTGGCAAGCTGGTGCACTGATGGTAACAGTAAGAGCTTGGCATTACTGCAAAGTACCATGGTGTGATTTCCAGCACTACTACCCACAGCATGGTCTTGAGCAAGTTAGTGAAATGCTCTGTGACTCAGTTTCTTCATCTGTAAAATATCTGTTAATATCTGCAGAAGATATATATGAAAGTGCTTTCTAAAATTCTAAATAGTAAATTGTTATACAAATTATGCTAGTTATTTCTTAAATAATGCATAGTTTCCTACTTTGCTTCCTCAGTGGCAAAAATATTGCCTCTATCTCTCATTCCCTTAATGAAGTCTGTACTGAGTGACCACCTTGAACCAGTGTCCTACATGCCAGGGATACAATAGCAAATAAGACATTGTCAGGCCTCCAGAGAACCACATGCTAGTGTTTGTTCTTCTTTCAGCTTAGTCCTACCATCTCAGTTTTGGTTCCCCCAGAATAGACCCTGAAACAAGAATTCAGGTGTAAGTATTTAGTTGGGAGGTACAGGAAGCATCCATGAGGGCATCGTACTGTGTAATAGCAGAAGAAAAACAGCAAATGCAGGATGAATCATCATTCCAGTTACCACTGTGGGTAAACTAGAGCTTCATTCCATGGGAAATCTCTGGGAAACTAAAATACATACTTCAGAGGTATCCCACCTGAACAGCAAGGAAGCTGAGGTTTTTATATACTACTTCCCTGAGAGTGTTAATTCCCAGCACTCCCAGCCTTTCTTGCTAAGAGACTTTCTCCAGTTTTTGAGAAAGCCCTCCCAGGAAGAGATGCAAATGTTGACGGTTGGAATTCAACTGAAGATCATTGAAGTGGAGAAGCCCAAGGGACATGAGCAGAGCACAGGCAGCAGCTGCCCTATGTCCTAAAATAGTGAATCCTTAATTTCTTATCTTTGGGTGGTTGCAGAGTTTTCTGAACCTCGTCTGAATTGGTAAAGGAGATCCCAAGCTAAAGGACAAGTTGAGCAAAACTGTAGGCTCCATTCCAGTGATCACCTCTTTAAGTGGCTCTGCAAACATTTTCCCCCATAAAATGCATGCAGTTATTTAACTCCCAAGGCTTAATATACAGGAGAAAGCATGAAAGGAAAAGACAAACTACAAATATGACAGCTACCACGTATAAGAACTATAATGTATTGAATCCTTCCTAAGAGTCAAGTATTGGGTTCAGTGCTTTATGTTCACTGTTATCCTCCAACAACACTGCTAGTTAGGTATTACTATTTCTATGATGAGGCAAAGAAACTAAGGCTTTAAAAGGTTAAGTGAGTGACAGACCAAGGATTTGAACCTAGTCCGTTATAATGCAGAGAAAACATTCTCAACCAGCATGTTTGGTTATGATGTGTTGGAGTGAGTTTGGACCTCTGAATTCAGCCATTTTCTTCTCCCATGGCACTGGTCAGGCGGAGCAGGATGCCCTCCTGGGGTTGTCAATTCTGGGAGAACAGAGACAGAAAAACATGGTATAGCAAAGAATCCTGGAGCTGGAAGAAGTGAGGGAACACTGGGGCTCCTTCCTACAGAAGAGAGTCCTGCTTTCTGCTCAACCTGGACTCTACTCTGAATCTGGATCCTGCAGCTTCAGCATCCCGGAAATCCCAGGAGCTTGGAACATACTTCTGCTAACCAGGAAGTTTAATAGTGTTAATAGCGTTTTCTGCCCTCTTGGAGAAGGACAGGTTCCAAGTGATGTTTCTTCTGCGAGGTAGCCATTGGCCTCAGCAAGCCCAGCATCCTCTAACAAAGTCCACTTCTTTCTTCACTTTTCTCCCTCCCTCCACTGTTCAGGTGAATGTCTAATAAAAACTCCTCCCAGGCTAAGTTAAGACATCCATTACTGACCTTTTTCCAGAACCCAAAGGGGATTGACATTTTCTCAGACAAAGAGAAGGGAGGCAGTGACAGCTATTGAGCACCACCTACGTGCCAAACCTTTACCTGTCATCTTCACATTATCTTATCTACTCTGTGTGACAGTCCAATGAGGTTCTATTATTCCCATTTTTCAGATGAAGCACATGGGCTTTTGCTGACCAGGAAGTTTGAATTTGCTTATTTTTTGAAGTTTTTTAGGACTCCTCATAAAATATCCATTCAAGGCCACGAATATGATTGTCAAGATCTCTCCCACTGGGCCGGTAAAGAGCTATCTCACCTTTGGGGAAGAGAAATAAGAATGGACAATATCCTGAATAAAAATATAAGCTTCATGAACCCCTCCTGTAGATAAAAATAGAGCATAGATTAAGTCCTGAGTGTGTAACTTTCTAGGTTAATTGCTTTGATTTCAGGCAGGCACATTTAGGTAGTTTCATCTGAGTGCCTCCCTTGGAGGGAGTGCGTGCTTAGATTATTAATTGACTTTGCATCACATTAGAGTTTCATCTAATTCCTTTAAGAATATGCAGTGAAAGGATAGTAGCAGAGGGGAGCCTGGGGAGATCTGAGTCCTAAATGCTGCTTTCTGTGAGCCTGGAACATAAAGAGAAACTGAGGAGTCCTCCTTGTTCCCTGGGGGTTCCTGCCTCTTCCCAGGAGCAGCTTGAGACTCTTTCATGTCCTGTAGTGGCAGAAAGGGCAGCCTAGTCCTTGATTATTGCTCACAGCAGCCACTTCACAGCTGCAAATGCATACATCCTTGATGGTTCAGTACCACCAGACACTAAAATGAAAAATGTGTCCCTCTCTTGCTGCCTGCCCTTTATTTCCTGATAGAAATATCTAAGACTCTCTCATTGCCTATCACGGTGACTGATGCATAATTAACGTCCAATAATGGGCAGATGGACAGATGGATGGATTAGTGAATGAATGGAAATATGAATAAATTAATGAATGAATGAAAAAGTAAGCTCTCTTCTTCACTCAGTGCATAAAGCACTGAGTCAAACGCCATATTCTAGATTCTAGCCTTTCAGCACCTTGGAATGGCCCACAGATGTTTCTGGAATATTTCAGTTGACTGAACAAACTCAGACTGGCAATACTTGTCATGATTCAGGCAGCATTATGAAACTCGATTAAACAGACTGAGCTATGAAGGAAAATGTCAGTCTACATAGGGGGAAGGTCCCAAATGTTTGCTATGACTCTCAAAGTTTGAAATAATTGATTGTGGCTTCTTTGTCATTTTTCCCGTAATTCACTTCCCATATAAACCCCTTCCAACAATTTCTGGGACCTCTAACAGTAAGGAATCAGCCTGCTAATTAGTTTAGCTAACCATCAAATTCATAAACAATACATTTAGAGACTGGCTGTCCAAGGCCATGCCCATCATTCTAAATAATGGCACAACAGCTGTTTGGCATCAAAGATCCGCTAAGCCATGATTATTAAGATTTGGGTTAAATGCTACCATTCATTCCCTTCTGTGCCTTGGAGTCTAGAGGTTTTAATAGATCCAAGTCCTAAAGAGGCTAAGTTTTTCTCACCATAATTAGTGGCGCCAGAAAGAAAAGTAACATTCTATTGCTCTTGGCTTCAAATTTATAGTATATTAGAAATGAAAGACATTTTACGGATGATACAATCTAGCATCTTGCTAGTTCAGACAGCTTTAATACAAAAACTGAGCTGTTTTGCTTTTTTCCTTTTCTTTGCAGAACAGAAGGCTCATATTTCCCGTACCTCAAAGGAAGGTTTGAAAATTAAGCCTATCCTACCCCCTGAGAACAGAGAAATAAGTTGTTCAGTTATAATGACTCTGGGCCTGAGTTAAATAAACTATCAAGTTTTATTGGGCAGGAAGGGGGAGGGTCCTAAGGAAGTTTCCACAGCAGGGAAGGTAAGCTACAGAGGAAGAGCCTGGTGGATGGAACTCATTAAGTCACTGCATTGTTTGAGCGTCCAGAAACCACACAGGAACTGATCTATGGTCTCCAACTATCAAGCCTCTGCACGGAGGTAAATATTTTAATGCCCATGTTAAGGGGCCTTTACCAACTGTGCCTTCCCATGGGTGCCCATAGAGGACTTCACTTTGTCAGTACAAATCACTTCCCCAAGGACCGACGGTTAGGAGTGAGGTTTGATCATGTACCACAGTCTGCTTCTGAACACCTCTTGTAGACACACCTCGAAACACAAGAACCTGGGAACCCAAAAGAAGGGGGAGGAAACCTGAAATGAAAATCTCAAGACTCCTTGAGATGTGTGTAAAATGTTACTTCAGTAATGTTTTACTTTAGATACGACAAAATGAGGATTCAGAGAGTGACTCACGATTTGCCTAAGTCATAGAACATGGTAAAGACAGAGACAAATGTAGACTCCAAGTTGCCTGGGTCCATGCTTGGGATTTCTGTCATCAAACATAAATAATATGCATATAATTGCTATAACACATAATGCCCATCCTAAATTATTTTTAATAAGCATAACCTAAAAAGGTCAGGATAGGAAATCCCAAAATCTATTGAAGAGTCTTGTCGGTGGACAGACTCTGGAAACATTCAATTCTCTCACATAAAATCCTAGGTGAACATTTTCCTTCATACTGCCTGGGTTTTTGGATCCCTTGGTTTTTAGTCTTATACTCTGCAAATAGATCAGGTTTGTTTTCCCTAACAAATATCTCCCCAAGGTGACTGACACCTGCCTATTTGTAAATTTTAAATTGGGCCCCTCAGCGCAAAGGCTGGCTGCCATGCCCAAACAGGGGGATCTTTCTCCTCTTACTCGATTTTATATTTTGCATTGTCTGTTCCTTTTCCTGCCTTTTTTTTTTTTTTTTTTTGATGGTCTGAATTATTCTCTCTAATTTCTCTTCCAGGTGGCCTCATTCTTGGTCTTTCAAAGAGCATGATTTTTTTTTTTATCCTTTGCCTTTAGTTTTCTGCTATAGGTTTGGCAACTACTCTCTCCTTCGGTAGCTATCAATTAACAAAATAATATTAATACCATTCACTCAGAGATCTTCTCATGGCAAAAACACGCAGAGAAGAGCCCTGCAGAGTCAAGGGCCAAACTAGCACCTTTTTCTAAGTTTGGTGGATGGAGAGGAGTGCGGGCCAGTAACAAACTGTGGTTATTGTAGTTAATGTCATGGATCTTCTCCACGTGAAGGGCATAAGCTTGATGCTTTTCCTCGCACTCCTGGCAGAGGTATATGGAGCATCCTATGCTCTTAACCTTCAAGATCTTTACATAACTAAGGACATACTGTGGTAGTGTAGCAAAGGCCATGAAGTATGGTCATAGGGAAGAGTGACCTCAATTAGTCCAGGGAGGGAGCAGCTCTATGACTCTGGAAGGCAAAGAAGGTTGACATTTACTGTGAGACCAGGTTCTGTGCTAGGTCTCATCACCAGGGTTGTCTTAATCTCACAGCCTGTCCTATGGTCAGTATTAGTCCCATTCCCATTCTTTTTAGATTATAAATAGAAGGTTAAAAAAAGGTTTGTATATTCATTCAAGATATACATAGTGAGTATCCATTATGGGCCAGTCATTACATATGCAATAATGAGAAAACAATCAGAGGTGCTCTTTCATGGGCCTTGCAGTCTGTTCTCTGTTGACTAAATAGACAACAAACAATTAAATCAAATAAAAAATAATTACAAATTATAAGTGCTATGAAAAGATTAAAACCATGAGGCAAAATAATGTAAGAGTGTATGATTCACAAATAGTAGAGGCAGTTTTCCAACCCACATGTTTCCGACCCAGAGTCTGGGTTCTGTCCTTCATAGCATCTTGCAGTTTAATCTAAGAAACTGACTGCAGTGATGAGTTTAGTCTACTTTTTCTTTGTGTCACTCAGGTGTCTGCCGAGGCCATGCTTCAAGATTTAAAGTAAATTGGCTCAAGACTTGTGTCACATGCCTTGTAGAAAATGGAGAGTCTTTTCTGAAATAAATTCCTACTCTTGCTTTATCCTTAGTCTCAGTTTCACTTCCTCTCCTGTGACTGGACTACTCACATCTTTTTGCTCTGGGTTTACCTGGAGAGGGACTCATTCCCCTTTCCTTAATTTCACTCCAAATCTATCATATGATGTTTTGTATATTGCACACAACCTGAGGGGCAATGCTGGGTTTTTAACTGAGGGAAAAAAGGGAAGGAAGGAAGGAAGGAAGGGAAGGAGGGAGGGAGGAAAGAAGAGGAATTAAAATTTGGCAGTAGACTTCTCCGTCCTTAGGCACCCTTCACACTTCTGTTGGCCACTGCCTTCCTTCCTGTTTGTCCTCTCTCCATGTTGCCTGGTTTCCTCACCCCCTCACTTCTGCCCTTTCATGAATTACAGTTTACTTCTTATGTAAAATATTTACATAAGAGCTTTTTCCTTCATAATGCTATTGCCTTGTTAGTCATTTCCCCTAGGATTCCTTGTCTATATCCTAAATGTTTTATCAAGGCGCTTGTCTAAATTGATAGCGTTCTTTCCCTAAGAAAAACTTTGCTGCCACCTTTTTAAACATTGCTATTTTTCACCCTGCTACCCTTATTTGGACACCCAAAATATAGTACCAAATGTAAGAAAAGAATCAAGCAACAGAATATGAAGTTATGCTGCATTTAAAGAGTATAAGAAAAAAGAAAAACAAAGTCACAACTGACTAATCCCAACATTCTGAAACTCTAGCTCTGTATATGTCAGTGAAAGAATCTGATTAAAAGATTTCCTCCCCTCCTCCTCCGTCTCCCCCACAGGTATCAAAGCTCACAGTCACATTGAGGAAGGAGAAAAAGGCAGGAGAAATGGCATTCGCATCATCACACTTTTTAATTGGTGTCATTCCACCCTCATCCCTGGGGAGCTGCAGCAGCTGAGAACCTGCCTGCAGCCTAGCACTGTCCTCTCAGGACCACATCAGGAAGGGAAGCAGCAGACACTGAGGGGCTTCTTAGAAAGCATCATCCTTTCATGAAAATTGACTTCTCACTGCTCCCCCAGCAGTTTGGATCAATTGTGAGTTGCTTAGCTGTGGATTTTGACATCTTATTGCACACGCCATGTCATCCACCAGGCAGACACAATAACCATCTATCCTGTTTCAGTTCACCTGAAAAATCAGTAGGCACCTAATCTTTAAATGAGCCAAGGCATAACCTCAGAAAGGAGAGGAGCCTCTCATTAACATGGGTGGTTGGAAATACCATTTGGCTGCCGCTATCTGGCTCAAGTTCAGCATTAAGAGCATATGTCCCATTGGATATCTCATTGTCTTGTGGAATAGAAAGAAAATCTTATATGGGGGTCTCAGATGCATCACCTACATTTCCCTCAGATAGTTTGGTAAAATGATTATGAACACAGACACTGGAGTCAGACTGCACAGATAAGTGACCTGCCTTTACTATACAAAGACCCAGTGACCATGGACCACCTAACTTAACTTTGCACACTTCATTTTTCATCTGTAATTACAATATAATTACCGTAGCTACCTCACAGAGTTTTTTCGAATACATGTACCACACCTACAAGAGTGTCTGGTATATAGTGACAATAAATTTGAGTGATAATCATCACATAGACAAGCAGATTCCCGCTAGCTCAAGGATAGATCTAAACTCCTCATACCTGTGTCTAACTGAGCTAATGTGATCCAGGGTGTGCAGTGCGTGCCTGGAACATTCAAAGCCACAAGATAAATGTAGTTCATCTTCCCAAGTACCAGTCTGACTGCTAACAATAATTTCAAGGAATGAACTCATCTATCTGTATTAACATGGATAGATCTCAAAAAATGTCATTTTTGAGTGAAGGTAAGCTGCAGAATTGTGTACAGTATAATAATATTTATTTTTAAAACATAAACACACTGTATCTGTCTTTGTCAGTTAGACTTCCATAACAAAGTACTATGGACTGAGTGACTTACAAACAATAGAAATTTATTTCTCACATTTATAGGGGCTCGGAGTCTGAGATCAAGTTGCCAGCATGGTTGGGTTCTGGTGACAGCCCTCTTCTGGGTTGCAGATGCTCATTGAATCCTCACATAGGAGAATGAGAGAACTTTCTGGGGTCTCTTTTCTAAGGGCATTAGTGCCATTCATGAGGGCTCCATGCTCATGACTTAAATTACCCCCCAAATGCCCTACCTCCTAATACCACCCATTGAGGGTTAAGATTTCAACATATGAATTTTAGAGGGGGCACAAACATTAAGTCCAAAATGGTATCTTTCCCAGTATACATAAATGAGTGCAAATCTGTAAGAATAAACCACAAATAAAAAGCAGTCATTACTTACGTGGAGCCAGGGGAAGCCTGGGATTACAGCTGGTAGCCAAGGGGGACTTTAGCCATGTCTGTATTCTCATAAATGTTTTCAAGCCAGGAGAATATATTCATGAATTACTTGTTTAATTAACTTTAAAAAGTAATTTAAAACATTATTATATTTTGCAACAAGCCCATATATATATAAAGAATAGTGAGACCTAATAGTGCTATTGATGGATCAAATGGTATTTCTATTTTTCTCTCTTTGAGGTATCTCCAAACTCTTTTCCACAAAAGTTGCACTAATTTGCAGTCCCACCAGCAGTGTAAGAGTGTTCCTGTCTCTCCACATCCTCACCAGCATTTGTTATTTTGGGATTTTTTGATAAAGGCCAATCTCACTGGGGTTAGGTGATATCTCATTGTGGTTTTGATTTGCATTTCCCTAATGATTAGAGATGTTGATCATTTTTTTAATATGTTTGCTGGCCATTATTCTGTCTTCTTTTGAAAAGTTTCTGTTCATGTCCTTTGCCCATTTATTGATGGGGTTGTTTGATTTTTTCTTGTTAATTTTTTTGAGTTCTAGATAGATTCTTGTTATCAGCCCTTTATCAGATGTGTAGAAAGCAAATATTTTCTCCCATTATGTAGGCTATCTTTGCGATATCAGGTTTTATTTTGAAAATCTATGGAAGTTTCACTCTCTATTCTTTTTTTTTTATTTCAGGATATTATGGGGGTACAAACACTTTGGTTACATGTTTTGACTTTGCCTCACCCAAGCCATGATTTGAGATTTGCCCTGTCCCCCCTACAATGCTAACCGCATCCATTAGTTGTGAGTGTACCTACCCCCAACCTCCAACCCCCCAAACCCCAGTGAATATTACTACCGTGTGAGCAAGTGCACAGCCTCTGTAAATCAGCCAGAACTAGTCCGTAGTCAGTGGTCTTCTTATCAGAAGAAAGTTATTGAAATCAGTTTCTCGTAGAATTAAAGCTGTAGTTATGGCTTGTGGGACAGCTGCAAATTGTCTTAATATTGCTTATCTCAAGGCTAGTGCTTGTTTACCTGCTAGAGAAAAACCCTGTGGCAGTTAGAACATAGTTTATTCTTTAACGTAGAGATGCATGACTTAACTCTTGGCTAGCATGGCCTTAGGTCCGTTCATAATTTGGTATCTTACTGCTGCAAAGAGTCTGTTTTATCAGTCTTATGATCTCTAACATTAATGCTGGTTAGTCATTGTGTCTAAATTCCAAAAGGGAAGGGGTAAAATGAAATGTATCTGATCTCCCATATTGCCAGGAACTCACTTTTCCAGATTTCTCTGGGTCCTCTTGGCCATGAGGAAGTCCATTCAACTGGGCATTTTAGGATTTTATTTTATTTTTAGTTTACAGAGGGATGGTAAGGCCACCAGATGGAAGGGGCCTAGGACCCTGAATTAGCACATGGAGATGAGCTACCTGTTGATCACATGCATGAGAATAGGCTTCTATTGTAGATGAGCTATTATAGATTTAGGGTCTAGTGATTACAACAGTTTGGCCTATACTCGCTAATGCAGAGGATCTGGCTCCAGCTAGATCTCAATTACACATTATTCCTAAATTCTCATTTTACATTAAAACAATACCAAACTATCTGCTATGCTCTGAAAAATCCCATTTCCTCTCCTTCCTCCCTCCCCTTTTTTACTGCCAGTTCATATTGGCTCATATATTTTCTGCTTTCTGAAATACGAATAATATTTTAAGTACCATTTATATGCTACACGTGCTGGTCATGAAACTGTACCTCACAGACCTCCAACTACAGGGACCTCCGTATGCAGGGCTCCAGCGATTGCAGTCTGGAACCCACAGCACTGAGCTCATGCTTCCCACAGGCTGCCCTGTTATTGCAACTGATACTCAGGGAAGACTATTCGTTGGAGACACAGGACTCCTCTGACAGCCAGCTTTGACTCAAAGACTCCTTGAGGGCCTATTGAATCATCCTTAGAGTACATGGAAGTCTAAAAGTCTTCTATCTAACTTTCCTTCCCTCTCTCCTTCACTCAGGATCAGATTCACGTCACAGTCTGAGGATTCTCCCAGCCTCACCCAGTCCCTTCCCTATATTCTCTCAAGGTATTGCCCCTAATAAGATCCCTGCATATTTAACTTTGTCTTGGTGCCTGCTTCTCAGAGAATCTGAATTTAAACACAGCTTCTCGTGCCAAGAATTTTGTACAAATTATGTAATCCTCACAAAGTCTTATGAGATAAGTACTGTTGCTTTACAAATCTCCATGATTCTTGGGAATACTAAGTAACTTTACTGTCATCTCACAACTTCATGTCCTCTCCTGCCTGGTGAACTTCTCACATTCAAAACTCAACTGGAGGTAGGTGTCTATACTTCCTCCATTTCCCTTAAAAAAGAGTTACTCCAGTTGTTTTTCTTTTCTGTTTAAACTCTTCTTTGTTGCTCCTATCTTTTTATATGGCTGTTTTCCCTATTGGACTTGTGAGCACCTTGATGGAAAGGTTTATATATTTCTGTATTTGTATCACCAATGTTAGCACGAATGCCTGGAATAAACTTAACAATTAGATTCAGTCGGATTGTGCTGAGTTTAGCTGAGTTGATTCTGAATGAGATAATGTAGTTACATGAGGGAAAATGAACTTCTGGTAGGTGGATCGAACTCAAGGAACAGAATGTTAAAATCGAAGTTTCTACCAGGCACCAATGTTTCAATATATGTGAAACTACAAAGCAAGTTGCCTGATTAGCATTTGAAGAATTTATAAAAGAATTCTGAGAGCCAGTTCTATTACTCTTGGACCTGTCAGCCAAACCAAGGAGTTAGAGGATGGAAAAGAAAGATTTGCAGAGTTTTTTGTTTTTTAATATACAAAGAATTATTACTCTGCTGTGAGTCTAGCACCCCCTATGGGAGTGGTTGGTTAGTGCTAATGAGATCTTTTCCAGCTGGAGAATTAGCGGACCTAGATTTTCCTTTCCCTCTGCCCCCCAGGGAAATTTAGCAGATGAGAAACTAATTAACTAACTGCCTTAGTGGTGCCAGTTCCAGGAGAAGGCTGCTTGCCTGAGATTCTTACGTACTCTCAGAGTTCAGTGGGGCAAGGGATGCATGAATTCTTCCTGTGATCAAGACAGAGTTAGGTAGAGGAAGGCAGGCACGCCACAGAGTACTGGGGTGCTTTCCAATCAGGTCTTCTCAGGGGTAAGGGTCTACAGAAGCAAGAATATGAATGGGAATTAGTCAATTCCTGAGGAAGGCTGAGGAATCCCATAAAACTCCCTGTAATAGAGATGCAACTATCCAGGACCAGGCAACTATGAAAAAGTAGAACCCAGCAGAAAATTTCCAATGAGTTAACGAAAGAAATTAACAGAAAGGAGTTAATTTTAAACATCTGCTTGATCCAAGAGCACCAAGCCAACCGATAAAGGTACCAGTTCAAGTAAGAACCATCCTGTCCTCTTAATCTCCTCCCACATCCTTCCTTCCTATTCCACTCATTTCCACGGTAATCCCAAACAGCTGGTGGGGGAAAGGAGAGGCATCTAGCAGAGAAACACAGGTGAAGTTATCAGACCTCACTTTCTCATTTGCAGACTTGCTACCTGAGCCAAGCCAAGGCTAAGGCGAGTGGAGGAAGAGTATTTATTAAATTCAGTTCAGGGTTTTAAATAGTATCTTTACACACTTTAATTACTAAAAGCAAACAAACTATATTTTTTCCTGTCTATTAAAGTGAACAGAAAAGTCCTAGACCTACCAGAGTTTTCATTTGGAAAATAAAATTATTTTTTCCTTTAATAAATTTTCAAAAGTTGATGGGAAATGCAAATAAATTTTTACTTTGATTTGTGAGCTTGAACTTCACAAATTCTGCATATTCCTTATGCTAGTTTCATCACTGTCTGAACCACTGAGGTACTCATAATTCAGAGTCAGGGAAGAATGCAGAGAAACAAATTTTTCAGAATATAAAAATGTGTAAGCAGAAGTATCATCCAGACTCACCTAAGCATGACTCTACTTTTCCTTCCCAGATGAAGATCGGATGTTTATAGCATTGAGTATGACTCAAGATGTTCAATATTTTTGAACATCTATTAATGAGGTAACATCTATTACCTAATTAATTCCCATGGTAGTGAGTTAGATAGCATTCTCATTACATTCTAGGGGATAAAATTAAAGCACAGAGAGGCGAATTGATTTGCCCATGTCATGTATTGATAGAACTGTGATTCAAACCCAGGTTAATTTGAGTTTGAAGTCCACACTATTCCTAGTGTGTTATGCTGACTCCCCTGTATAAAGACATTTGGATTATGTACCATTTCAGAAACAGACCACCTTCTAATTTTTTAGCATTAGTATGAATGATTGCTAACTATAAATATTAATATCATTTTAAGCTATATTGGCATAAAAAAAAAATGAGTTCCCCTTACTGGGCAGCATCTGTATGGGACTAGACTAGCACGATTTTAAGAATAATTTCTCCAATATTTCACCACCTTTAAGGGACTGTAGCACTTCTCACCATGATTTTAACGTGATTTGTTTCATCGAATGTTAGCCCAAAAGGTTTTTGGCAGGCAAATCTTTGCTGAGGCCCTGCTAACTGACTTGGCTTGATTCATCAGTTCAGAAGGGACAATGGTCTGGCAGGCAAGTCTATGTTTCGGCCCAGGAAACGGAGTATTTCCAAGGAGTAGGTAGGAGAACTTTTGAAATAAGCACGATTTTAAGAACTATTTCTCCAGTATTTCACCACCTTTAAGGGACTGTAGCACTTCTCGCCATGATTTTAACGTGATTTGTTTCATCGACTCTGAGACCGAAAGGGTTTTGGCAAGCAAATCTTTGCTGAGACCCTGCTAACTGGATATTCCAGTGTTATTGGAAGAATCGTTTGTTGGTCCGGCTTTCGTTAGAGGCGGAGAGTGCAGGTCCTGTGTCAGTTTTGTGTTGGGCTTGAGGACCGTCAGAGATCAGAGTTGCGCATTTTCGAGAGAGGTGAAAAGTGTGAATCCTGTTTGGGGCCTAAGACTCAAACAGAATCTGCCCTTTTAACTGACCTCTTCACCATCACCTGATTCATCAGCTCGGAATGGAGAACGGTTCCTGCAGACAAGTCTATGTTTCAACCCAGGAGACTGGATACTTAAAGGGGTAGGTAGCTGAACTTTTGAAGTAAGCTTGATTTTACGAATTATTTCTGCCTCATTTCACCACTTTTAAGTAACTGTGGCACTTTTCACCATCATTTTAACGTGATTTGTTTCCTCAAATCTGAGCCCTAGAGGGTTTTGGCAGGGAAATCCCTGGTGAGGCCCTGCTCACAGGATATTTCAGCATCGTTGCAAGAATCATTTGTTGGATCCAGTTTTCGCTACATGCTGACACTGCCAAGCTTTCACTTTTTACACCATGTGCTTTCATGTCAGTTAACTGTTTCCCTTGTCCTGAGCTTTCATGGCTATCCAGGCACAGTGTGGTCACTTCCAGGGTAGCCTCTAAGTTTCTCCCACTGGTGTTGAATTTTCTGTCCCATCTTGTAACAGGAAAAGTGAAAAAAAAGTGAAGATCTCTTTGGATCAGCAATCAAGTACCCTTAGTCCTGATTGTTCAGAGTGTCAGCTCTGGCATTGCCTCTTCTGGAGCCTTCCCTTTTTCATCTCTCCCTGTCCCAGGGTGTCTTCTCAGTGTTTCTACAGCATTTGTCACACCATGCTGTGTCATTAGACTGTCAGATCTTAAGGTTTGGGACCATTTCATTTATCTCTTTCTTGAACAACTTACTGTATATGTGGCAAGTAAGATCCATTCAATTAATAGTGCAAGTAGTGGACAAAAAATGAGTGGATTTAGAGATTCCATTAAAAAGTTGGAAACATAAGTAGGGTGGGAAAAAGAGAACACCATTATCAGCAGTGAGAAGAACAGTAGAAGGGCGAAAAATAACATGGTTGGAGTTACCCTAGCAATTGTAGAGCCCTGAGAATGAAGGAGATTAAGGCTACCTAGGAAAGAGTTTCTACACTTTGAAGACAACATAAATATGGGACCATCATGAATGTATAGTCTTTTCAGAATGCTAGCTACCCGTGTTGTTGATAAAGTATCTTTCTGAATTTCCAAGGTAGAGGGAGATTACAAACCCTTAGATACATCTATTTTTCTTTCATCTAGTTCTCTGCTTAAACTGCCGCAGCATTGCAAATGAAGTTCAGAGAGTCCAGTGTTGCATGGGGCAGGGATTCTTGATAGGACCAAAGGGCAGGAGAGGCAAACCCTCATACCCCATTCGAGGTAGCTCTCAGTCAAAAGACAGAAAACTGCTGATGGGGATGAAAGTTACAGAACCTCAAAGATCTTCCCAAAACATTACTTGATGCCTTCACAGGTTCTGAGGCAGATGACAAATGGTTAAAAGTTGGACTAGGTTCAGAAGAAAAAGCCAAAAGGAATAAACCTAATGTTATTAATATTAGATCCAAGGGCAAGGAGGGACTGAACTGAATGATGGAAGAGGCTACTAATTGAAATAGCTTCAGAAAAAGTAAATAAAAGTAATATAGAGTGGCCAGGAATGTCTACAGAATCATGTAGACATGGATGTAAATCTGGCCACTTCTACTCACTAACTGGATGCCCTTGAACATGTTACTTGTACTTCCCTAACCTTATCCTAACCTTATTCCTTGTAAAATGGGGATAATAATACTCATCTGGTAGAATTGTTATGAGGTTGAAATAAGGAAAATTATGTAATATTTGTAGCATAGGACCTGAAATATAAAGAAAGAAATCACCATCATTATCACTGTCATCCTCATTACCATCATCAAATTAGCAATCACTAAAATGTGTCAAGCATTTATTATTTGCTAAACATCATACTAGGCGTAGTTCCTGTGCATGTCATTGTTAGCATTATTATTGAGCAACCAGTAATATTAGAAGGTTATGGATGTTCTTTGTTTTATGGTCTTCAAACCTAAATAAACTTTTCTCTGCCTTGTAGAATTTGTATGAAGCAATCTAAAGGCAGGAGAATGGTAAATGATTCCCCCTACAAGTCTTTTATATTCTACAGTTCATAAGGTAGGATACCAAGGGCAATGCTGGTTATAAGAAATATAGGAAGAAAAGACTAGAGTTTTTACAATTGCCCAATCTTCTGAGAGACATCTGTCAGCCTTCAGTGTCTAATGCCCTACATCAGGACAGAGAGCTAGTTTTAAAAAACTGGTTTCTTCTGCTGTTCTTCTCTTTAGAGTTACAGCCATATTTCTTAGTAGCTACATTTTTTGGTAACTGGTGTCTATTTCTTTTAATGAATAGAAGAGCAAATTGTCATTTTAAAAAAAAAGCCCTACATAAAGTGCAGAAGCATTAATTACTGTGGCCCTTAGGCTGCTGGGAAGTCATGCAGCCTTTCCATGGTGATTATCGTGATTACATGGTAGTTAATTTTATATTTAGGTCTCTACAGAAATTGCAGACATGTTTCAGCTTAGCTGGAGGAGTTTTCAATCAAAATGAGTTAACATACTCTTCTTTATTCCAAATTAAATTCAATACGGTTATGTTCCTCTTAAATGTATAATCACATCCTTGGGCTTTTCAGTGGAAAATTTTGGATAGATAACCAGTCCTTACTGTTACCGCCTGGAAAGTCTTATGGGATCATCTGTTCTAGGTTGTGAACTTCAGTACTAGGCTAGTCCAGTGAGGAAATGGCAAACAGCCCAGGCTAGATCCTTCTCCATCACCAGGCTGGAAGAATTTGAAGCTAGTGCCAGATTCCCAGGGCCTCGCATTATTTTTGTTTCATACAACACAGAGAAAGACTTTATTGGGCAAGTAAAGGGGCAGCTAGTCAGATTGTTCCTGACAAGTCTGAGAGCCAGGAGACTCTCACATCCAAGGCTTTGGTGTCCCTACTGTCCCTTCAAAGTGGAGATATGGGTTACCTAAGCCAAGTGGGAGAAGTGATAAATGTGGTAAATCCCTACTTCTGTAGGGATTTGTTTCTTTCTCTGCTGACTGAAATTTTGTAGTAGTAGAGATTAAGTGAATGGCAGGGGAGAGTAAACAGCTCATTTTAAGAAGGCATAGCAAAACCCAGGAAAAGGCCTTATTTATTCACTGATCAAAAGATAATGACTCATCAGCCCATTAGGTGGTATAGTTTGCCCTTTCAGGTTTATGATGTTTTACCAAGACTTCAGCCACCTTTCTAAATGGCACAGCTCATATTCCCATTTCATCCACATCGGAAAATGAATAGCATCCTACATAAGCATCAGATAAAGTATGATTTCAGCCACAATGGAAAATACCTTTCCTCCAAACAAACAGGAATTGTTTTTATGCCAACTTTTCAAAAATAAGTAAATTTTATTTATGTTTTCATTCTTGAAGCTCATGACAGAAAACTTAATCTGGGAAATCTACATTGGTACTAAGAAGTTGACTATACAGTAACAGGCAGAATTTAACCTGGCTTTGGTCAAATATGCCTACGGTGTGGGGACTTTTGACCATAAAGGTTCACATGACAAACTGTGCATTCTCCACAAGGTAACACGTGCTTGTCCAGTGCTAGGAAGGCTTGACCTTAGTCAATACCCCTAGGTCTTACCCTATCTCTGCTATTATCTGGATATATGTACTTCGAGAAGACACAAACTACCCTGGGCTTCAACTTCCTCATCTATGAAATAAAGTGGTTGGACTAGATTAGTGTTTGTCAACCCTGGATATATTTGAATCATTTGGGGAGATTTTTAAAAATATGACTCTCCCCAGGGATGGGAGTATTTGTTTAAAGATTCTCAGGTGATGCTAATGTGCAGCCAAGGTGGAAACCCATGACACTGGGTAATTCCTGAGTACACACCTGCATGGAAATTCTGTCACTTTCAGTTTGACATTACCTGCTACATCCATCCTCTCTGAACTTTCTTTCCTAGGGAAAGCAGAATTCTGACATGACCCCAAATCAGTTATGCCCCTCTATAAAACCTCTCTGAGTGTAGCTGGAAACTGTGACTTGCTTCTGGCCAAGAGAATATGACAAAGATGATGATGAGATACCACTCGCACAATGATGTCACATTATACACAGCAGACTAGAGTGAGCTATTCTCCTGCTGACTTTGAAGAAACAATCTACCATGTTGTGAGAGTGTCTCTGTTATGAACTAAATGTTTGTGCCCCCACAAAATTCCTATGTTGAAATCTAATTGCCAGTGTGATGGTATTAGGAGGTGGAGCCCAGAAGGTGGAGCCCTCATGAATGGAATTAGTGCCCTTATAAGAGACCAGTGAGCTAGCCCTCTATTTTTCTGCGATGTGAGGATAAAACTAGAAGTCAGCAGTCTGCAACTGGAAGAGGGCTCTCACCAGAACCCAACCAGATCTCAGGTATCCCAATTACAAAATGAAGTGGGTAGAGAAGTTACCTTCCAGTTTTCAAGTTCTATGATCCTCAGCTCTGAGCATGGTGATAACATCAGCATAATGATCAAGTGCAGGCAGTTTGAAGTTAGTCTGACCTGAATTTAAATGCAATGGTCTTAATAAACACAGGATTCAACACATAGTAAGGACTCAAAAATAGTAATGGTGATGGTTGTTGCTTTTAGTACAAGCTCTTTGCTTCATTGTTTTAGAAATAATTTGTTTATTTTTACTGTCTATTATGATTCTTACTAGGAGATCATTCAGAAAACTGACCAGATCTACTAGGCACATTTGGAAATGTGGAGTTTGGAGGAGAACATGACAGTGGTGCCATGTCTGCAGAGGAGGGCGGGGTCTTGCTCCAGGGCCAGCAGGTAGAGCCTGTCTCCTCTAGGCCTTCTCCCTTATTTTCACTAGCAAGCTTCAACCGCAAAAGCACCAACACCAAGAGGATGGCCAGGACAGATGTTGACAATGCATTCCTATTAGTTTGGGTTTAAGAATAAAAATATCGATTTTTTTTCCCACGTTCTTTAGCTTATCCCTAATATATACTTTTCCTTTTGACTGTTAAAGCTGATCTTTTTCAGGCACTGTTCTGAACTACTTTCCAAGACCAGATGTAGTCCTTTTGAAGTCAAAAGATAGAGATTGCTTGACAGCCTTGAAAAGTCTTCAAAAATTGTTGTGTTTGAGCCACATCATCCAATAAGACTGGCCAAAAACATACTCTTTGCTCAAGCACAGATATAAAAAAATAAGTTCCAAAGTTTGCTTTTGAGGGCCTCATACTAAATATGGAGAAGAAAACTATAAAGCTGGGCCCCAGGAGAAGCTTTCTATTTGGCTGAGAAGAGCTTTCAAGAACGTTGCCTAACAATCCTCAGAGCTCACATTCATTAGGCAAGGAGTAGACTGCTTTTCAAAAGAGAGCAAAGCAACTAAAATAAAAGTTACTTCCCTTTGATGAAAAATAAAAATTCTTAAAAATTAGAAACAAAAGAAGTTGTTAAAGAATGAATAAAGGAAATACTAAATTACATTGAAAGATAAAAGTAGGAATGTAACAAATTCATTACCAGATATTCAATATGAGCTAAAAACAGAGGTTTAGATAAATTTTTATGGAAATAACAAACATAAGAAATCATCAGCTTCAAATTGGAGTATTGGAGGTATTCAGATAGTCTGAAATACATGTCACAAACATTAAGCACACCTACCCAGGAAAGGTCCCTTGGAGATACCATCAGAAAACTAATTCAACACAGGTTGGTTTTTGTGTTGCATTTTTATTTCTTGGACACAAAAAGGAATGAAAGAGAAGAAGAAAGACAGTCTTTTTTTTCAAAATGCTTTTTATCTGAAGCATAACTACCTTCAGTACCAATATCTGAGGGGCAATCTGAATGAAATTTGCTGTTGTGGAGTAGTTATAATCACTGCAAGCTTTCTGATTAAAACCAGAAGCGAATGTCCCACGAGAACAATATTCAAATGTACAATTAGCACTTGCTCACATAAAAAAGAACATGACTGTCGGCCTCTAGAGATCTTCTCTGGTTTACTCTGCAGATGTAAGGCTGAAAATAGAGCTGTCTGAAAGGCTAAGGAGGGAGAGATTAAAAGGGGGAAAAAAAGAGAAAAGCAATTTGGAAATTGTGCTCAAGATGGCCTCTTATCAGCCACTGCTATAGAGAGATCTTGGAAGAAAAAAATAAGTTTTAGGATCTACCACATATACCACAAATCCCACTGAAGAGGTCTCTCCATACTTGGAACCAAACACTTAGATCCAAAGAACTGAATCAAGTGCTCCAGGTGCAGAAGGCTTATTGTGTTCCCGGTATTCTGAATACTCTTGTGCTAATTATGGGACCACATGAACATGTTTTTTAAACATTTTTACAGGTCTAACACTTCTCCAGTAAGACAAACATTTATTAAACCCTGATCATGTCTTGCATCAAAATGGAATTTAAAGGAACAACATTCTAGGAGGAGGAGGAACTGGGGAGTTCCTAATCAACTGGCATAAAGTTTAGTCAAAAGAGATGAATAAGTTCTAGAGATTTGCTATACAACATTGGATCTATAATCAATAATAATGTATTATACACTTAAATTTTGTTAAAAGGGTAGATCTCATGTTAAGTGTTCTTACCACAATAAAATAACATTTTTTAAAGTTAAAAAATAACATTATGTTTTTTCTTCCTGGACTACAGAGGACTTGAGCATAGGAACTGTGGCTTATTCACATCGGATTTCCACCATCAAGATAAATGTGTAACAAATGTGCTTGGACATTTATTTTCTCCTTTCAACCAGGCCAAATGGTAGTTATTCACATTTCTCCCACAATTCGCAAAACTGGTAGCCAGTTAGATGTAGTTTTCTGGTGACATATGATGATATATAGCAATTAAAAGATTTTTAAATATTTCATGGATAGTCAAGTCACAGAGTAAGAAGCAAATGACAAATACACATATGAACAATTTTTTGGCCTCATTTGTAAACAAAGAAATAGAAATTAAAACATCGGGATAGCATCTTTCTTATAAAAATGGTAAAAATAAGAATACCAATGACAGTGAAGATGATAGAAAATGTTCATCCTCATATATTGCTAAAAGTGCAAAGTGATACAATCTTTTGCAGGTGGGTGGGGACTTGGCAATACTTAATTATTAAATGCTTTAAAAATTCACACACCCTTTTGATCCCAAACTCATTACTATGAATGTATTCTAAGAAAATATTTAAGAATATGTACAACATTTAACTTTAAGAATACTCAACACAGTCTTTTTTTATAATAGTGAAAAAACAGAACCTAAATTTTTACAATTATGTCAGTTAAATTGTATATCCATATAATGGCATGCCATTTGCCATTGCCATTGACAATTGGCATTTGCCATTAAAAATTACATTGAATTACATTTTTTTACTGACATAAAGAGATAGCTGCAGAATATTTCTGGTGAAAAAGGTTACAAAAATCATGACTTTATTTTGGTAGAAGTAAAGTGTAAAGTGTAAACATGTGTATGGGTTTGGATGGTATTAAGTATTGCGGGGCAGGGAACTCAGAAATGCCTGGCTTTTGCCCTGCCAAGTTTTCCTATTTGTTGCAGCTTTCCCAAAGGAGAGGAATGCAAGGAACAAATCCAAATAGTAAACAGAGTACCAGTTTATGAGTTGGGTCAGTGTCTGAGATATTCATAAAGACTTTTCAATTAAAGGTAAATTGGGAGCCTACATAGGGCCTCTGCCTCCCCACCACAGCCAAAAGCAGGAACGTGCATGCAGAGAGACAGAGAAGAGAGTCAAACTTGACTTGGCTTATTGATTGCACCACACAGAATGAGTAGAGCCAATGAAAGTAAACCACCTGGGAATTAATTATAGTGACCTCCCTGGCCCACTAGGAAACATGGCCTCATGAATGAGATAAAATCGTATCAATAAAATTAGCAGCTTTCCTTCTCTGGGATGATAGGATAGCAGGGAGGGAGATATGCATACATGTGAGATGAAAGGTAGGCCCAGCTCCATAAGGTCACTGCCACACTACATTCTTTCACTACTCTTCTGCTGCATAATAAACCACTCCAATACTCAGAGGCTTAAAACAACAATGACATTATTTCTCATGATTCTGTGGATTGACTGGCTCTGATGTGCAGCTCTGCCTCATGTAGTACAACTGAGATTGCTCATGTAGCTGCATTCAGCTAGGAGCTCGGCTGGCATAGAACCTCCAATGTGGCTTCTCATGTTCCAGGGTCTCACTCATGATTCAGTAGAGTTACCTGAAATTCTTTATGCATGGTGACTGGCTTTAAAGAGGGAGTGTTCTGAAAAAATAAGCTCTGTTCTAACAATGTACTCAAGATTTGTTTTAATCAGATATGGTAAGGCACACAGATACAGAAATGACTGTCATCAAGGAAGTTCATACCTACAGAGACCTAGAAACATGCCACGCAGGGCCACATGGAGAAGCACAAAGGCCAGTCAAGAAGCAGAAGAGAGAGAAGGGATAGCATAGCCCAGAGCCTTTGCTGGGGGGTTTGTGGGAAGGAACGGGCAAGGTAGGACAAGCCTGCAGAATTGGAGAGTTTGAATAATTTCAGAGGGCTCTGGATTATAGAGGTGGTCCCTAGTTGTCTGATACCTGGCCCTGGGTGATTTAGGGAAGAGGGAATATTGGCTTGGCATGTGAACGTTAGGTAAAGGAGGTAATTGGGGGTGTGTGGGCTCTGGGCTGATTGGTTTGTATATCAAAGGCACTGTCACAGGGGAGTCATTTGCTATCTCTAAAAATTAGCTGGCCACAGAAGGGGTATCCTTTCCAGGATCAAGGCCCCAAATGCCAGAGCATCAAGAATACAGAAAATAAAGTCAATATGAGCCCTGATATGCAAGCTTTTGCCAAGCCTCTGCTTGCATAATGCTTGCTAGGATCCCATTGGTAAAAACAAGACACATGATCAAAGCAAAAGGCAATATGGAAAAGGATTAAACAAGTGCATAAATATGGGAGATATAGTCTATCCGAGGGCATCGATGCAAACATTACTACATAAAGATTTCTGAATGAAAGGATATTTGCCAAGATCAACAATGGTCACTCACTTCCGGAGTCCAGAGTTATTTATTTTGTCCTTTTATCTATTTGGATTTTTTTATTTTCAACAATGAATATGCATCACATTAAGAACAAAGCCAAAATTAATTAATGAAATAAATATTACTGTTTTAGATTAGGTTGCCTAGAAGCAGAACCAAAGACGGAGATTCTTGTGCAAGTGATTTAGTGCACCCAGACAAAAACCAATCATAAGAAAGTAAGACAAGCAGGATAGGGCAGGCGAAGCTGAGCAAGAATGTAATCTCAGTTGAAATCCAATCTCACACTGAGCTCACAAGAAGCTCTGGAGGATGAATGGAGCACCATGGAGTTCTCTCACCTTGATGCAATGGAGTCAGGCTTTTATACCCCATTTCAGTCAGTTATCAGCTATGGTCAGCCCTCAGGAGGAAGGCATACCTTTTAGGAATATCCTGGAAATAACAGGTCTTATGGTAGAGGGCAAGTCTCTGGAGAAGGGTGTAGCTTTTAGGTTCCTATAACAAAACACCATAGACTGGGTAATTTATTAACAACAGAAATGTATTGCTCATAGTTCTGGAGACCAGGAAGTCCAAGATCAAGGCACCAACAGATTTGGTGTCAGGTGAGGACCTGTTCCCCATAGATGGCATCTTCTATGGGCCCTCACATGGTGGAAGAACAAACAAGCTCCCTGGGGCCTCTTTTATAAGTGCACTAATCCCATTCATGAGGGTGGAGCCCTCATGACCTAATCCCCTCCCAAAGGTCCCACCTCTAATACTCCCACATTGGTAATTGTCATAACATACATATTTTGGGGGAACACAAGCATTCAGACCATAGCAAGCCCTTATTATGCACCATCCAGAGCAGCAAGGGGAGGGATTGACCCACTTTCTGAAGCCAGCAGTATCTACTGTAGCTATTCCAGCTTGTTCCAAAGAGTCATCTCTGGAATGTCTCACATGAGTACCCCTGACCTCTACCAGATACTCCAAATATGACTTCAAAACAGAAAATAAACAGCAAGTAATATATGTCTGATGAACAAATGTTACATGTGCAGAACTGAGAACTTCTCCAGCTCGTTGATGTATATACCATGGATCCTTAGTAATCCCATGACTTTAGGGAGTAGGAATCTAGGGAGTGTGCCAGGATATTATGAATAAAATATCACTCTTTTCTCTTTGAATAGTTCTAAAACTCTGAAGATAAGGCAGATTTTGCTAAACTTTCAAAAAAAATTCTCCTGTGGGCTAAAATCATGCATGAGAAATTTCAAGGGGGAAGGCTCATTTTTTCTAAAGGTTATAGGCCTAAATTATAAACTCAAGTCAATAAGATAGATGTCTAGAAATTCTAAAAATTGGGGTGGATAATAAGGGTGCTTTCCTAACCAAAACCACAACCTTCCCTCTGCTGCACTCAGAGAAAACAACAGAAACTAATCTTTCTCCCCAAGTGGAAAAATGGGTAATAGAATTCTACCAGATGCCTTGGATTTTGTGCACTGATGATGTATTTTCATCAATCTCATTTATTTTTGTCTAAAGTCTTATTTTCAGGCCATTACGTTCAAGTACTGAATCAGGCCATATCTACCAAGTAGCTCTCAGGGAAAAAAAAAAAAAAAAAAAGAAAATGCCTTTTATTAGCAGGCACACTTATTTTGCATCAATTATGACTAGTCTCCAGCGAAGGAGGCAAGATAATGGCTCATGGACTCTTAAGTAAACAATGTGGTAGAGGTTCTTAGCAACATGGAGAAATCTGGAGGTCTTTCTTAGGTGAACTGTGGACAAAACAGAGAGAGCTTCATCAAAAGGGCTCCAGCTTCAGCGAAGGGAGAGATGAACAATAAAAAAGGGACAAAGTTTCCAGCACCGTGATGGTCCAAGAGAGATGGGGTGGGAGGTCCAAGTTCTGCCCACCTAGCTTCTTCCCAAACCCTAACCTACATAACTTCAACAACTAACCTACGTGACCGAATCATGTTGCTGATTACAATAATTGAGGCCAGAAAAGAAGAAAACAGGCATACAGACATACAGCTAGCTACACACAGAGGCAAAACTATTATCCAAAAGTGCAACGATCTTTCTAAATCATTGTTCAACAACTGATTAAATACGATTTTATTGTTTTCAATCCAGTTTACACATCTTTAGGATGTGAAGTTTTATGTATCTTCAGGATTCTTTCTATAAAAATAAATCCACAGAACAAAAAATAACTAAATTTTTTAACAGATTATATTTCTTGCTTGGGATTTGGAGAATTCAGAACCCCTCATTTTCCCCATGTAAGATTTGCATGGAGGCACACATCTAGACAACTAGTTTTCTGTTTCTAAGCTTCAATTCTAATTCCCTCTCACTATCTCCTCCCCACCTCTCTCCTCTTATGCTTTCTCTTTCTCCCTCTTTTTCTCTTTCCATCTATCCTCCTACCACCCCACCTTCTCACATTTCTATAAAGAGTTTGCCACATCTGTCCCTTTGCCTTCTCAGGAGGGCTCACCACAGGCCACCTGATTGTTTGATCACCAGGGGAAGGCTGGTGACTCTAGGAGTCTCCACAGGATAGCAGCAATCTTTTGAAGATGCCAGCTGTCCTTCCTCTTCCTGTGAAGTTGAAGAAGATAGCACCCCATCCTCCTTCAGAGAAGCCAGCTTTGGAAAGAGGAGCTAGATCAGCAGGGATCCTCTGATGTTGGCCTGAAAGCTGACTCCACCAGGCAGGGGGCAAGGAAGGAATGGTATTCATAGTCCTGGGGGCTCCTCCCCTGGACTTCCAACCAACTTCCTGCCAACTTCCAGCTGGCAGGGCTTGCAGCTGCCAATGGACAGGAAGAAGTTACTTTGCTTACAATATATTAGGTGAAATCACATGAAATTGCCAATATTTGACTATTTAACTTACAAAAATGATCAAACCTAATTTCACATGGTTCAACCTAATATATCCTGTATGATGTCACTAAATGACAAAGAAATTATAGAAGAAAAAGAAAACCTTTTGAGCACCTCCATTTACCATATTGACTACATCAGTCCCATGTTCACAAATATTCAGTGGATCCGTATTAAAATAAAGATTACATTCATCAGAGTGAAAAGCAAAGCCCTCTAGAAAGGCCTCAGCTTACCCATCAGTGGCATTCATCCCTCCTTCTCAGCACCCACCCACCCTATTCTCTCAACCTCTCCAAACCTTTCTCTCCATTCACCTTTTTAAGTTCAGCATAAGTCATAAGAGTTTGCAAAAAGTTCCCAACTTTCCTCCAGTTCCTGTTAACTCAGTCTTCCTAAAAGGCAAAGGATAACAGAAATAAGAATTATGATTAAAGTATGATGAAGAAGTTGACATTCTTTTCTAGACCCTGAATGTTTATTTAAAACTGACCTCAAAAAATTCAAATGACAATTTTGAGTTTCTGTTCAAACAGGAATACATTGCTTGATAATAGATTGCTTGATCTTTAACCAATGAAAGGAGAGGTATGTGAGGAATAAGCCTCAGTCCACTCAGTCCAGAGGATTCTTCCTTGAGGTGTAGGAGGCTGCCAATTTTGCATTTGCCAGTGCAATACCACCCAAAATTCCTGGGAGGAAAAGCAATGCTTTCCCTGTACCTTAGGGGGGCACTTACGTTGGATCTTCCTCGAGGAGTTCTCCAGGTGATTAGTTTCATAGGAAATTGTCTTTTCTGGCACCATGTCCTTCCATAATAGTGATGAACTCTCCAAATCGCGGGCAAGTCAGGGCTCAGCTGAGCATCTTGCTAATACTCAGACTATAAGCTTATCGGTGCTGCAAACATGTCCACTGCAGGGTCCCTGTTTTGCCTGGTTCTCTTCCCAGGGATTCCACAGACCATATTTCCTGTGCCACACTCTGGCCCTGACAAAGGACTAAGATTTATTTTCCGGAATGTTACTAATTAGAACCCTTTTATATGATATATTCCCTTCTATCACATTTTTTACTCCTTCCTCTTTGCACCTATCTCTTCTCTTACTTTTTTCTAGTAAACACTTTCCCCCATGATTTCTTTGAAGCTTTAGAGAGGTTGAGTCAGGAGTTAATGAAAGCCAGTTTTAGTTTGGGGTCCCCCAAAGACATAATTCATGTCCCCCTGTGATTCAAATGTGGGTAGTTTATCTGGGAGGTGATCCCAAGAAACACCTGTAGGGAGTGGGGAAGTGAGACAGGGAAGGGAAGGAGCCAGCACAGGGTTCAGAATCAATCAAGTTACCACTGTGAGCAACTGGAGCTCAAGTTGCTGAGTAACTGAGGGAGCCAGTGTGTCAGGGGTACTGACGGTGTCTGCTACAAAGCTAAAACTCGATTTGAAAAAAATAATAGTAAATAATCAAAAATACATGTTAAATGAATCAGCAAAGACAGAAAGATGCTAATCAGAATGCTAATCTGCTATAGACTCTTAGAAAGTTAGCTAATCCATTCCTGATTTCCAGCAAAGACCACCCACGAAGTATACCGAAATGTTGCTTGTGAAAAAAGGAGGCACTCCCCTCCAAGTTGCCTAGTTGAGGAAGAATTGATCCCAACTTTTCCACAGCTTTAGTTCCCATCATGTTCCAACCCACACTTCTTTTCTTCCGTTAGACCCATCTCCCTACCACCCAGGGTGCTCCTGCCAGGTTCACTGTAACTGCTGTGCCTCTGTTCATGCTGCCCAGCCTGCCTGGAATCCTCTGCCTGTCATGAAAAGCCTCCACCTGTGAGACCTAACTCAAGCCCTCCTCTGCCCTTTACCCAGTGAGGTCCTGACCTCCTGATTGTTCCCTTCTCTGCTTACCTTGCTGGTGGTTGTGGTGTGCAGGAGAATGGCAGCAAAGATATCCATGTCCTAATCCCTGAAATCTGTGAATACGGTACATTACTTGGCAAAAGGGACTTTGAGGTGGGAGAATATTTGGATTATTTTGGATTATCCAAAAGGGCCCAATGTAATGAAAAGGGGCTTTAAAAGATGGAAGAAGGAGGCAGAAGAGTCAGAGTCAAAGAGAGATCTGAAGATACTATGCTGCTGGTTTTGAAGATGGAGTAAGAGGCCACACTCCAAGGAATACAGGTGGCCTCTAGACACTGGAGAAGGCAAACGAACAGATTCTCCTCTATAACCTGCCAACACCTTGATTTTAGCCCAATGGAACATATTTTGAACTTCTGACCTGCAGAACTGTAAGATAATAAATTTGTGTTATTTTAAGCCACTAAATTTGTTGTAATTTGTTATAGCAACAAGAGGAAACTAATATAGTGGTTTTTAAGCCATGCTCCTCAGCATTCAGAGATTCTCAGGGCTCCACTGCAACAAATTCAACTAGAACAACACTATATTTATCAGTTTAATAATAATGGGCTCTGTGTCAGATTTCATTTGAAAAAAGGAGTCACCCTTAAACATATCAGCATCTTAAGCACTTAATTGTTCTCCTTAAATAAGGCAATATAGCATATTGGCTAAGAGCATGGATTCTGGAGGCTGGTTGCCTGGGTGTGAATCCCAGCTCTGCCACTTACTAGCTGTCTAACCTTGGGCGGGTTGCTTAACCTCTCTGTGCTTGGTTTACTTGTTTATCTATAAAATGAAAATAAAATAGCATCTACCTATACCAGATTGGATAATATACCCCTAAAATTCATATCCTTCCCAGAACCTAAGAATATTACACTATTTGAAAACAGGGTCATTGAGGATATAATTAAGATGAGATCATATGATTGTTGTGCTTATAAGAAGAAAAGAGACACACAGCAAGAACACCATTTGACACAGGAGGCAGAGACTGGAGTCATGCTTCTACAAGCCAAGGAACACCAAGGATTGTCAGCAACAACAGCAGCTAAGAGAAAAGTATGGAACAGAGTCTCCCCTAGAGCCTCAGAGAAAGCATCGCCCTGCTAACCCCCTGATTTTGGACACCTAGCCTCCAGAATTGTAAGAAATTTCTATTGTTTTTGTTTGTTTGTTTGTTTTTTGAGACAGAGTCTCGCTCTGTCGCCCTGGGTAGAGTGCAGTGGCATCATCGTAACTCACTGCAGCCTCAAACTCCTGGGCTCAAGTGAACCTCCTGCCTCAGCCTCCTGAGTAGCTGGGACTATAGGCACCCACCACAACACCCAGCTAATTTTTCTATTTTTCAGTAGAGACAGGATCTTGCTCTTGCTCCGGCTGGTCTCAAAACTCCTGAGCTCAAGCGATCCTCCCGCCTTGGCCTCCCACAGTGCTAGGATTACAGGTGTGAGCCACCATGCCCAGACAGAAATTTCTATTGTATTAGGCCACTCAGTTTGTGGTACTTCATTAAGCTCAACCTTAGGAAACTAATATGCTACCTTATAGAGTTGTTATGAAGATTAAATTTGTTAATAATACAGGTAACAATATACCCTGGCATATTGTTAGTTAAAGGCTAGTTATTATTATTGCTTCATAAATATTAGTCTTATTATCATTGATTTTTAAAATACTAATTCCCACCATTTACCAAGTGCCGCCCAGTGCTAATTTTTAAGGACCTCACATGTAGAGCCAGCCTTTTAATCTTCCTCTGTATCCCCTGCTGTGTGTGGCCTGCTGCATGAAGGGGCCCAGGGAGCACTTCATTGTTTCGAAGAAGTGAGTCCTCTGCATTCTAAGTCAGAACCTTCCACGGTCCTGGGTGTTGGACAGAGCAGTGGTTCTCAAAGTAGAGTCTGAGGATCTCTGAGGGTTACCAAAATGATTTTACAGATTCCACAAGGTCCCTGCCTTTGCCAATTTACATGTCTACATGAGGCTAGATTTTTTTTCATCTACTTCAACCAAAACAATATATCCTAACAGATTGAATACAGAAGCAGATGTTTGAATCCAGCTGTCTCCTATTAAGTCAGATATTAAGGAGATTTGTAAAATATAACACAATGGCACTCTTCTCAGTATATTTCCTTAGTTTTGAAAAATAAGAGGTTTTTCCTTTAAAAATATATCAGTTTGGCCGGGCGCGGTGGCTGATGCCTGTAATCCTAGCTCCCTGGGAGGCCGAGGCAGGTGGATTGTTTGAGCTCAGGAGTTCGAAACCAGCCTGAGCAAGAACGAGACCCCGTCTCTACTAAAAATAGAAAGAAATTAATTGGATAACTAAAAATATATAGAAAAAATTAGCCGGGCATGGTGGCGTATTCCTGTAGTCCCAGCTACTCGGGAGGCTGAGGCAGGAGGATCGCTTGAGCCCAGGAGTTTGAGGTTGCTGTGAGCTAGGCTGATGCCACGGCACTCACTCTAGCCCGGGCAAAAGAGTGAGACTCTGTCTCAAAAAAAAAAAAATATGTCAGTTGTATTAACATATAATGAGTGTATTATTTTTATTTTAAAAATGAACTAATAATAAATCTTTTAAATTTTTTTCTGTTTTTATTTCTAATATGATAGAGGGAGCTTTAGCTCATATAAACAAAAGCTCTTGAGGCTACTCAACAATTTTCATAAATGTAAAGGGGTTCTGAGACCAAAAACTTTGAAAAATGCTGGTATAGAGGCTTTAAAATTAGAGATTTTATTAATTTTTAATTGTTCGGGCACCTGGTCTTCACTTAATATATGGTTTTTATACAGAATTGATGGTATCACCCCTCTATGGGGTTGGATTTGAGCAGTAAGATTCCAGAAAATTACTTCATGCTTTTTTAATACTTGCTGGGGTGAGAGTTTATATAATTGTGTGTTTGTGTATTTGTTTGTGTGTATATTTGCGTACACCAACCCTACCACTTAATAAACACATCCTGGTCGAGGCTTGAGGACTGAGCAAGGGTGAAAATAAAAGGAAATCCAGTAGGGACAGATATAAATCAGGACATGTTTAGCTGCAGGGCAAGGAAAACAAGTGGCTAGGAGAAACGATGTTGGCTACAGAGAGTCCCTGTTCCTTTCATACAGGCAAATAGCAGAGAAATTTACTTTAGATTCTCTGGTTTCTTTCCTTCATTTTTGTTATTTTTGGAGGCCATCCAAATTATTTTTAACTTTATGTACAATCCCAGAGTCTAGTCAAAACTCTCCAGTGAACATGGCAAAGCTTGGGCCATGACAAGATTTTCTTTTTTGCTTAAGATGCTCAGGTAAGAATGCAGAAAAGCTAGATGTGGTAACTGAACAAAATATTCCTCAGCAAGAAGGTAATCTCCATAATTTTAAAAGGAACTCCATGGTACCCCATACAAAAGTGCTCATCTTTCACACCCATCTCTGAGTCCTCAGAGGACGCCATCTCTGAGGAATCCAACAAGGAGTTTCGCTTGGACCCAGCCAGGCTGCTGAGGAGGCAGCTTCTGAATGCCGGCCCACGCATGACCATTGTGTCCACAGCTTCGTCCCCTAATAGCCCAAGAATCCCTGGGGGAGACAGGGACAAGCCCCAAGCATACTTTGTTTTGAGAAGAAAGTCATTTTGTGCAGATTCTTAATCCCTTTTTCATGAAAAAATGGAATTTATATTTGTTTACCCATCTGTGTTCCTGCCAGAAAAGAGAAGTTACACCAGCTCCATGGAAGGCACTAATCTTCCAGCTAAACCCTTGCAGATGTGTTTTCAAAAGGGCCTGAAATATGGACCCTGATTTCCCCTGAAGATTGCTGCTGTGCCCCGAGAACTCTACTTAGGAAGCCAGATACTAGAAAGCCAGCCTGAGCTGGAGGAGCCATCTTCATGCACAACTGCAAAACTCATATTTCCTAAGCAACAGCTTTGCTTTCGCTTGCCGAATCTCACGTTGCCATCCATTTGGCAAGAGGTGCCCCTTCCCTAAATTTAATGATCTTGATAATGATGATGATGATAATAACGAGGACAATTACAATGATGATGACAATATAATTGGTTTATTGAACCATGGGATATATTTTTCCAATCATTTTCATATCCTGTAACAACATTCCAGGCAGATTTCATAATTTTGTGATCACTTTCAGTTACTATAAACTGAGATCTAAGACAGCTGAGCTGAGTTTATTCACTTAGCTTAATCAGACTTCTAATCCACGTCCTTTTGAGCAGGCATCTTAATCTTTATGAAATAGTCTCTTGATGCCCAATCTCTCTCTCTGGAGAAAGTGAAGTACCCCTCCCCTATTCCACAGAGAAAGCTATGGTGCCATTAATCTAAAGATCTACCTAGAATCTAAGAATTCTTTTGCCCATATCCCAGTTTTTGATTATGTTTGTGTCCGATGTATTCATTGCTGGATCCTAGGCATCTAATACAGTACCTGTCAGGGAATAGGTGCTCCAGAGATATCTACTGAATCAGTGATGGATTCAATGTCCTTGACCAGGAAAGGGGTACTGGGGAATGCAGAAGGTTAGCAGAACAAGTGTGGCCCACACTTAATAAACTCTAGAAGGAATATCAGGCCTCCAGTTGTTTTCAGCTTCATTCGTATTATGAGCCTAGCACCCCTCCTGTATTATTTTATAGCTCTTTATCCCCAGTCTTTGGTTAGCTTTCCAATTCTGGGGCATCAGGAAAGTCAGGCTGGACATTCTGTTTCAATAATGCACTAAAAACAGTGACTCCTACTACTTGCTCAGCACATACCCCGGGCTCTGTGCATGTTACCTTAATTTCTCCCATCCAAGTACTAACCAGGCCCAACCCTGCTCAGCTTCTGAGATAAGAGGAGATTGGGAACATTCAGGCTGATATGGCTATAGATTGTCACCTTAATTTCTTACCACCATCCAGCATGACAGGGGTTTTGTTTCCATTTTCAAATGAAGCAAGTAAGTCAGGGAGAGTTTAAGGAATATGTTCAAGGTCACAACCAGGAAGCAGTAGAGTTGAGAATTTCAAAAGAATCATGTCTCAACTTTTGGTGTATCACTAGTTTTCAAAATGATTATATGTGGAAATGAAAAAAAAATGAGTAACTTGAAATAAGTATTTTTGTCTATTCTTTTTATTTTATGTTATCTCTCTCTGCACAGTCTCACTAGCTGCCTGGCTTGTTTGTCTTAAGTAAAACAAGACTGAATAAATTAATAAGTATATATAAGCCTTAATACCTTTGAGACACAATGGCTGCATTCATATTCTCTCTCTCTCTTTCTCTCACTCTCTCTCTCCCCTTCCCTTCCCTTCCTCCTCCCTCCCTTTTACAGTTGAGAAGAATTAGTTTAAATTTAACCCATGGTTCATAAAACAAGATCATCATTGATCTATTCATGGACCACTTTTATGTATTAAATTTAGGTAATTACTTTTTATGTTATATAACATGTATGAACCCACGACCTAATGCAAGAACAACATCACCTACAACTAGTATCTACCTATGTATGTTCCTTCCCTAGCCCAAAACCCTATCAAATTTCAACTCTTAAAATAGTATCTCCATTTTTAAAACAATAAATTTTTGGACCAGTAACTGTTTCCACATTTTTTTCTGAAATCATACTCTTCCATAGGATTTAAAAACAACCAAACTTTTAAAAATCCAGCTAGTCTTTCATAAAGGAAAAAAAAATCACAGTGACTTAGGCTTGAAATCTTAAAGTCATCTCTCACTTCACCGCCTCCCTCACCTCCAAATTCTACTTTGACTCTTTATTAGTATGTATTTAGAACATATGTTTACAATCCTGATTTGAAGAAATCTAACTTGGATCTATTATCTAAATTCTACCGAGGCTTCAAATTATTTTCCTGAGGGATGTTAAGTTACCAATTCCCTAGGTAAGCCCAAGGCTACAAAGACAAAGTCTTTAGAGAGAATAACACGAAGGTGTTTAATTTCCAGGAGCCAGAACTTTTTGAAGGGCCGTGCCATGGGCTCCCTGTATGGGACTATAAGAAAAATTTTACGTCTGATACTCCCAGGGCAGTTGCTGTAACCATAGCAACTGCACTTGGTGACTACGTATACAAAAAGGCAACTATTAAAAGAACCAGTTTGGTTCTCCCCACAGTGTCACGGCAATGCACAATTTGTTAGACTGAGAGGAATTGTTTAATGGCCTATCCAAATAATAGTAAGCACTCTACTAATGTTAATCCTTTTCAGAATCCTGGGGCAATGTATTCAGTGTTATAATTCCAACTGTAGGGAAACAATCAGGATTTGAAATGAGTAACCTTTAATGATTAAGAATTAAGTTAAAATTTAATCCAATTCTTTGTAGGTGGTGGCATGTTGGGTAGAGAGAGCACTCTCAGAGGCTAACACTTATTTTCAGGAGTATGTTTCTGTCTTAAGTCAGTTTCCCTAAGCAGAATCTGAGAAATTTGTTTAGCTGCAAATGATTAATTGAGGGAGTGTTCTTAAGAGAAAAACTATAAGAGAGTTAGAGAAGTAGATTAGGGAAAAGGATAGATTTGAGAAAGGGTCTCAGATAATGTCAAGCCTTGGCCAGACTGTCCCCCAACACCAGGCAGGGGTGGGCTCTAGACAAGGCCATATATAGCATCGTCTAAGGCTGGGGAGCTGCACTTTTTTACCACCACAGAAGTCAGTTATTGGCCACTTTTAGGGGCTGGGAATGGGAGTATTAAATTTCCAAGCATCTTGTAGTGAGGTGGTTCACTCAGCCAAGGATAATTGTCCAGAGGAAGTCACAGGTGAAGCCATCAGCTACAGCACTAGCACCAGCCACAGACAGGTGCAGCAGCAGGAGAATGGGATCTGCCACCACACCGAATACTCATAAACCCAAAACTCTTACATCTTCAGCTCCAATACCCCAGGCACTCACTGCATTTTTCTTTTACAAATCCACCATTCTCTCAATAGAATGAAGAATAAAACAATGAACCCATGACATTGAGCAAGAACATAGTACGCTGAGTCACAGAGTAGGTAAGTTTAAATTTGATTTTCTGAACTGTAATGGATGTCACATACTGGCTGATAGCATTTGACTAGAGTGTACTTTACTTATGTGGTCTTCTTTCCAAAAACCCATAACCCCAGTCTAATCATGAGGAAAACATCAGATGAATCCAGACAGGGGCATTCTACTACATGATGCCTGGCCAATGCTCCTCAAGAATATTAAAGTTAAAGAAGAACAAGGAAAGCTTTAGATACTGTCACAGACCAATGGAGACTGTGGGGACATGACAGCTAAATGCAGTGGGGTACCCTGGATTAGACTCAGAAAAAAAAGAGGGGGTAATGGAAAAACTAGTGAAATCCAAATAAAGTCTGCAGTTTAGTTAACAGTAATATCCAGTGTTGATTTCTTGGTTTTGACAAATATACCATGGTAATTTAAGGTGTTAACAATAGCAAAACTGGGTGTGGGGTATACAGGAATTCTCTGTCCTATCACTGTAACTTTTCTGTGAATCTAAAATTATTCCAAAATGAAAAAATTTTTAAAAAATCAAATTAAAACCAACGACAACAAAAGGCAAGAGAGCAGTTACCCCACTGTTGGTCTCTCATTACATCAGCCTCAGCATTATTTTAATTAAAGAACATCAGATTCACACCGAGTTTGAAGAGTACTTTGAATCATACTTATTTCCCTTCCTTTGACCTCTGACTCAGCTGAGAGAAAAATGAACAGAAAAAAACAAAAAAGGAAAGGAAGGAAGAGAGGAAAGGAGGAAGGGGGAAGAAAATGTTGACCCCAAGGGAATTACACAAAGTGGCTGTAGCAGCTAGTAGTTAAGATAGCCGCAGGAATGAAACGGGGCCCCAGAGTTTTAGAAAATTCCCCAACAGTCTCCAAATCATGCAGACTGTACCTCAGCATTCGCCCCCCCCCCATTCAGGCCTTCATCACCTCACATCCAAATCACTCCCCTAAATTCCACCTGGTTCTGTGACTGTCCTGGAGGCACTCAAAACCCTCCATCACCCCACCCCACACCTGACCTGACCTACCTTTCACCAGGGATTCTCTTCCTCTAGTCTAGTTGGGTGACTCTTGACCTGCATATAGCACATAGTTGCCCAACTCACTGGGTCTGTTCTCCTGGAAGGCTCTCTCCATATAATCTGTACTATTAAATTCTGTCTTGTTTAAAAGCCACTTGCCATTCCATGAAATCTTCCCTGATTTCCAGAGATGGGAGGGATTCCTCCCTCCTTTAATCTTCCTTAGTGCTTGTAATTATCTTGGGATTTGCCGTATCTCCCTTATCAGATTATACACTATTTGAAGATAAAACCATACCTTGTCATGTTCCTATTCTTCACAACTTTTCTGTGGAATTAGGTCTTACATTTAGTAAGGCATCAGAAAGATTTATTGACTTGAGGTGTCCCCTCAAAATTCAACTGGGTTCAGCAAATATTTTTGAATGCCTAATCTATGTAGGTATTTAGAATTGTTCTATTTCTAGATTAGCTATGTTTTTTCAATATTTTTTTCTTGGTTATAATAATAATAACATTTTTATGCACTTTCCCTGTGCCAGGCCCTGTGCTGTACACTTTATATAAATTACCTTATTTAATCCTCACACAACTCTATGGTATAGATTCTGTTATTACCTCCAATTATACTATGAGGTGACTGAAATAAGGGAAATTAAAGCACTTAGCCAAAGGCACTTAAATTTGAGTTTAATTGTCACTGTTATGATTTATTGTCAAGTTCTGAATGCTGACGACTCTGCAATGTCCTCAGAGGATCTAAGCCCCAATGACTCTATCCTGGCTGAAATGCTAGTTTCCCTGTAGAATATTAATAGTGAAATGAATAGATTAGATTTTATAAGCAATAGACATTAAATTCTGCCTACCATGAGTGACTATGGAAATCCTTTCACTGGAATTATTTAAAAACATAGGAAATTTCCCTGCTATTGGGAATGAGTTGACAAAACCTTTCCAGAAAGCAATTTGGCAATAAATACATAAGGCAACATTATTTTAAAAGTGCATTGCCTTGATCGAGCATTTCTACTTCTCAGAGTTTGCCTTAAAGAACCAATTGCAGCCCATTCTACTAAGTGAAGTATCCCAAGAATGGAAAAACAAGCAACACATGTCCTCACCATCGAATTGGTATTAACTGATAACACTTAAGTGCACATATAGTAATAACATTCATCGGGTGTTGGGCAGGTGGGAGGGGGGTGGAGGGGATGGGTATATACACACCTAATGGGTGCGGTGTGCACCGTCTGGGACACCATCTGGACACGCTTGAAGCTTTAACTCAGGTGGGGCAAGGGAAATATACATAACCTAAACACTTGTACCCCCATAATATGCTGAAAAAAAAAGATGTGTGCAAATATTTAGCCACAAGGTTTGCACATTAGCATTGTTAATAATGGCAAAAAAATTGTAAAAATCAGAATATTCAACAAAAGGAGGTTCATCAACTAAATTAAAGTCCATCCATATAAAGGGACAACAGATAACATTAAATGTTATAGAGTAATGTGCATTAGCATGAAGAAGTAATATTTTGAGTTAATTTTTAAAAGGAATTTACAAAAAGTATATATAATATTTTTCTAAAAGAAATATATAATATATAGTACATAATATATTGGCATGCCATATATACTACATGCATATAATATATAATGTTAGATCATTCACCAGACATTTGAGTGGGCCAACAGCTCAGTAAATAAACAGCTATATAGCAAGTTAGAGAGTCTGGAAAGACATACAGCAAAATGAGAAAAGTGATATCTTCTAGGATGCTAGGATTACATGTGATATTAATCCTTACATTTTTTGCTTATCTGTATTTTCTAAAATGAAGTTGTTTTACTCATAAAAAAGTAGATACCCCAAATTTTTATCCCAAAGGTATGTTTATCAAATATTGAGTTAGTCCTAAAAGATTTGCCACATAATAGGTGCCACTCAGAGTAGCTGTTTCTTTTGAGTGAAGGGAACTCTGGCACCTAAATGATATCACAGAGCTGCCCTACCTCAAGTCAACAGGGCTGGGTTTATGTACTCTCACTATAGTTAGTCATTTCCTGGCTTCTCCAGGAAAGGGGACATAACCTCTCGGGTATATCTGGGTAAAGTGGCTCCCAGAGGCCAAGGACAGTTCTTCTGAAAAGGGTGCAAGTGTGAGCCATTAGTAGCCAACATTCACTACAGCTAAAGGATGGGTCCTCTGGACCAGTGAGGGAGATTAAGGTGGAGCACCAGCAGCATTTCCTTGTTTTTCTGTGCTCTCTGCAACGGTTCACATATAGTCAGAGTAATCTGTCACTTAAGGTACTTGAAAAATTTACCCATGAAAAAGTATGAAATGGGCACTTACTGAATAGAAAGCTCTTCATAGAATTCCCAGCTGTGTTCTTGATAATTGGTCTACTTAGATTTTTTGTTTCTTCCCAGGTCAGCTTTGATCATTCATATTTTCTTTAGTCTACCATCTATTTCATCCAAGTTTTCAAAAATTTGATTATAAAGTTATATAATATCAATTGCCGTAATTCTTTTGATTTATTCCTTTAGCTGGGCCTATCCTCAAATTGTGACCCCTCTCTTTTTGGCAATTTCTGTTCACTGAATTGGGGGAATGCCTACTCCGTTTGGGGATAATCTTTTAATTCTGGAAAAGATGCCCACTGGATTCCACTCTAGAATTCATTTCCAAATCTGATATTTTTTTCTTCACCAAAGATACCTGTTCTTTTAGGTATATAAGTTTACATATCTTCTTTCAAGCACATTCACGGTGTTCAGTCTGCAGTAAAGTGAGCAGGGAAGGAATGCCCTCTTCCTTAAGTTTGGTAAGCAGTGATGCTTACATGTCAATTTGTCACAAAATTGACTGAATCCACTGTTTCATATATTTGACTGCAAATCACAAGGGGTGACCTTGAAAGAGTCACTTCCCCACTCTGAGTTCAATGTTCTCACCTGTAAAAGGAGTCTTTGTATAAAATTATCTCCGAGATCACCTACTGTACTAAAGCTATATGATGCTCAAAAGGTCAGGGGAGGAAGGTACAACTTAAGAAACCTGGATAAGGACTAAGGAACCATTGAGAGCTTGTGTGGAGTTGAACAATGGTCAAGAGAATCTCCAGTTAGCATTATTCTGGACAAAGAAATGTTTGGAATCATCACTCCAAACTCGAGTTGCCTGCCCTTTCATGTGTACTGGAAGCTCACACCACTGAAAGGGAGCTGTTAGGGGCTGGAAGGAAAGGAAGAATAGAAGAGTCTGGAACTTCAAAGAAGTGAGTTAATGGGGGAAATCTCTCTGACCTGTAGACTTTTGCATTGTTCTCCTTGATTGTCTTTCTTTAGTTCTGTCTTGACTGGTTTTAAACATGATGTAAAAGATATAGCATCTGCCTAGATTTGGATAGACCTGGATGCAAATCTCTGCTGTTGCCTATTAACTACGTCACCTTAACCTATGAGCTATGGGTTTTATATCTATAATATTGGAAAAATAATGCCGGCATCACAGTGTTTTTTGAGTTTTAGTCGAAACAATATACGAGTACATAGCAAAAGGATCTCAGCTTCAGCCTAGCCTGGGCCCACTGTTGGGTTCAGCATTTGACAAATTTATGGGTTGGCCCAGGAGAAGTATATTTTCTGGGGATCTAAAGGACTTTACAGACAAAAATATATCTTATGGTAAGAAGGAGACATGCTTGATGAGCTTGGTTATTTGTATTAGTCAGGGATCCATCAGAAAAACTATGAATTTTAAGGAATTAGACCTTACACAGTCTTGAAAACATATTAAGTAGTCCTTGGTGCCTACAGGACCAGCATTTGGGAAGAGAAAATGAACTGAAGTGTCAGAGACCAAGGGCAAACTGAAATCTGCAAGGATGAACTGGAATACATGTCTGTTCCTCACTTTCTATAATGTCACTGATAAAGGTGAACCACAGAAGATGCTGATGACCTTCTCTCCAGATCTGAAAACATATCTGGTCCAGGACTAGGAGAAGCTGAAGAATAAGATCTGGTAGGAGTTGAAAGACCTGTGAGCCCAGCTGCTACCCCTCATCAACCACGTGACCCAACAGATCAGTGACAATGTACCTGAGCTGCATCAGCCCCTGGCCCCAAACCTACCTTTAAATCTTAACAAAATTGCTGTGGACACACTTCTACCTTCCACATCTCAAGGAAATTCCTCTGTAGCCAGCCCTAACCTAAAGCCACATAAGAAAGGGAATTTGGGAAATGTCATTTCAGCTTAGATAAGTTGATACAGCAAAAGACCATCACTTCCATTAATAAAGCCTTAAGAGACTCTGAGCACAGCAGAGGGGCTGTTATTTGACACCAGACCTAGCCTAACCAAGGCCTTGGAAAAGAGTGAACACTGAAACAAATAATCAAGCTCATCAAGCATGTCTCCTTCATACCATAAGATAAATTGTTGTCTATAAAGTCCTTTAGATCCCCTGAAAATATACTTCTCCTGGGCCAACCCATAAATTTGTCAAATGCTGAACCCAACAGTGGGCCCAGGCTAGGCTGAAGCTGAGATCCATTTGCTATGTACTCGTATATTGTTTCGACTAAAACTCAAAAAACACTGTGATGCCGGCATTATTTTTCCAATATTATAGATATAAAACCCATAGCTCATAGGTTAAGGTGACATAGTTAATAGGCAACAGCAGAGATTTGCATCCAGGTCTATCCAAATCTAGGCAGATGCTATATCTTTTACATCATATTTAAAACCAGTCAAGACAGAACTAAAGAAAGACAATCAAGGAGAACAATGCAGAAGTCCACAGGTCAGAGAGATTTCCCCCATTAACTCACTTCTTTGAAGTTCCAGACTCTTCTATTCTTCCTTTCCTTCCAGCCCCTAACAGCTCCCTTTCAGTGGTGTGAGCTTCCAGTACACATGAAAGGGCAGGCAACTCGAGTTTGGAGTGATGATTTCAAACATTTCTTTGTCCAGAATAATGCTAACTGGAGATTCTCTTGACCATTGTTCAACTCCACACAAGCTCTCAATGGTTCCTTAGTCCTTATCCAGGTTTCTTAAGTTGTACCTTCCTCCCCTGACCTTTTGAGCATCATATAGCTTTAGTACAGTAGGTGACCTCAGAGATAAGTTTATACAAAGACTCCTTTTACAGGTGAGAACACTGAACTCAGAGTGGGGAAGTGACTCTTTCAAGGTCACCCCTTATGATTTACAGTCAAATATATAAAAAGGAAACCCACTGAGTGATTTTTCTTAGAAACTGAGGGGAATGCCAAGGAGTACAGCTGTGGAAGTGACATGGATTTAGTACGTTAAAAGGCAGATTACCCTACTAAGTTCTGAGGAGAACATCAAATATCTTCAGGCCTGTTATACCGAGCAGAACATTTTGCCATTGTCATACTTGATTTAATCCCTCTGCCTCCAATACCCACAAGCAGTCGATTTTTTTCCAGTGTCACAGCCAGCTGTGCTGTAACATTTCAGCAAATTTAAAAGTAATTACCTCAATAATGGATTCGTTGCTGAGTTTAATCAATCTGAAAAAGTACTTGGCTTTTCCATTTATGGAATAATAAAGTTGTTGCATTTCCACATGGCCCATCATTTAGAGGTGCCTACGAACGTCAGGCCTTTGCTGACATAGGCCAACATTAACAACAGAAAACAAGTAGATGGATGAAGCCAGACTGTCTACTACAGGGAACGAGGGCTGGTGACCAATAAGGAGCCAATTCCACAATCATCTAGGTAAGGGGTAACAAAAAACAAAACAAATATGACATCCTGAGTTTCTTCAGTAGACAGAGTTAAATGACTGGGATACATCAGTAATTTTATAAATCATAGCCTCACCCTCTTTCCATCCATAAGGATTTACCCAATTTCTCAATTTCTACCTAATCAGAGTGAATTCCCCCACTGGTTCTATTGAGTCCCACTTTAGGCAGAAAGTCAGGTTTCCTTCATGCTCCATTCGGCACAGGATCCCCAAGTTCCCTACCCTGCCTCTAGAAGGCTTACAAGTATCCAACATGATTAAGTTTCAAGTTATCAGTAGGTGACTTATAATAATATAATAATGTTTTATAGCATTGTTATTAACCATGTTAAATATAATGCTGTGAAACAAACTACCCCAAAATTCAGAGGCTTAGAACAACAACCCTGTGTTTTTATGAACCTGGGAACTGCAGCTCATTCTGCAGCTCACTGGGAGTTGGCAGATCTCAGCTTGGCTCACCGCTGCTCCACATGTCTCTCATCCTTCTTCTGAGACTAGTTGCTGCCCAGACATGTTCTTATGGTGATAGCAGAGGCAGAAGAGCAAAAGAAGATCTTCTTGATACCTAGTCTTTCTCTGGACATTGTTAGTTCTATCTCATTCTCTTGAACAAAGCAAGTCACGTGGCCAAACCCAAAGTCGAGAGGCAAAGAAGCACTCCTTGCTAATACTGGGTGGGCACTGTAAGGTCACATGGACAAAGGGATGGGTAAATAATTGAGACCAATAACAATCTACCACAGCAGGGTAAGAGTTCTATCCCAGAATACCTGCTGTACTATTGACGGTGCTTTGAGATGGAAATTCCTCATTCTAACTCCCACTCTAATGACTCTTTTTCTCTCCATACCATTCTTTGTCTTTACTTTTTCTAGCCTTTCTCTCTCCTTTTCCAAAGCAGTCTTATCTAAGACTGATGTTTCCAGATGGAAAAACCAACCTCATAAGCTTCTCTTGAAAATTCAAATTTTTTATTTAGCAGCTGGGGAGAACAGGGACACATCTAGCTTTAGATCCAGAGGGACCCAGACTTTGTATCTCTCTTCATCTTACCAGCCCTGTTTCTCTCTGTGTGGCTTTATTTTTCACACAAACTCCTTTCATGTAGTAGGCAAGATGCCACCAGGAGCTCCAAACAAACATTTTCCAAACCCAGCACTCCCTCCCCCAAAGTGTCTGTGTCAACCCCGGCAACATCTCTGATTAGCTCTGTTTAGGTTACCTGCTCATGCGTGTATCAGTCACTTTAGCTACAATAAAGAAATAATCTTATTAGCCAATCCAGTTCTTGTGTCCACCCATGCAAAGGGTGGTAGCGGCTCTGTGATTATGATATCAATAGGACTAATGGAATGAGGAAGGACTTACTCAAATATCCAAGAGAAGGGTGTTAGGAAAGAAAGCTGGGCAGACAAAAACTCTATCTACTGTGGTACATTGAAACTAAAGGCTTTCAGTGCCTTGTTTGGAATTATATAGTACTCATTTTATATATTGGGCCTTGCAGGATGGCTACTAATAATGCAGAGGCTGTCCCCCTCCCCTTTCTAGTACCCACATCTGCTGCCTCCATTTGTGTGCATGAAAACTTTGATTGTGTAACTGGGAGAAGATAGAGAAAATTATGATAAAAGGAGAGGGAGTTGAAGAAGAAAGAAAAAGATGGGTGAAATGGATAAATAGAAGCCTGTTCTCCCACTGGTTTCTTTGCATTGATTTTGGGGTCCCTTTGGTGAGTGGGGCTATTTAAAGAGAAGTGGATCAAAGTGGACTTTGTATACTCTGAGTCCAAAGAGAAATTCTTTGGGGCTCAGTCAAAGTGGGACACAGATTTGAAAAGATGTTTCATCTACTCACCTCTTTATGGGAGAGAACACTATCTTTGGCATCCTAATGGCTAGAAGAAGTACAAACATCAGGAGCCATTGCCACCCTCATTTCTCAGCGCTGGCAAAAAGACTTCCCTATGCTGTTTATTAGGCTTCAAATGTGGGCAAGTGGAAGCCAGAGTAAGATCAAAGGGCATATGTGAGGCACTCCTCTGGGACTGCAGAGGGTAATATTAACACCTAGTTTGAATAATTATTCAAATACTAAGCTAAGAAAATATTCAAAGTATGATAAGTAAAACTTAATAGTGACATTTGTTATAAAGTATTACTCTTCAGCTCACGTTTGACACTTACAAATAAAAGGAGAAATAAAAAATGGAATTCTTGGAGAAGAACCCCAAAGCAATCGCTGCAGCAACAAAAATAAATAAGTGGGATCTAATCAAATTAAAAAGCTTCTGCACTGCCAAGGAAACTATCATTAGAGTGAATAGACAGCCCACAGAATGGGAAAAAATATTTGCTCTCTACACATCTGATAAAGGACTGATAATCAGAATCTATCTAGAACTCAAAAAAATCAACAAGAAAAAATCAAACAACCCCATCAACAAATGGGCAAGCGAAATGAACAGAAACTTTTCAAAAGAAGACAGAATAATGGCCAGCAAACATATAAAAAAATGCTCAACATCTCTAATCATTAGAGAAATGCAAATCAAAACCACAGTGACATATCACCTAACCCCGGTGAGATTAGCCTCTATCAAAAAAACACAAAACAACAAATGTTGGCGAGGATGTGGAGAGACAGGAACACTTTTACACTGCTGGTGGGACTGCAAATTAGTGCAACCTCTGTGGAAAGGAATTTGGAGATACCTCAGAGAGCTAAAAATAGAAATACCATTCGATTCAGCAGCAATAGCACTATTAGGCATCTACCCAAAAGAGCACAAAACATTCTACGATAAAGACATCTGCACCCGAATGTTTATGGCAGCACAATTCACTATTGCAAGAATGTGGAAACAACCCAAGTGCCCGTCAATCCATGAGTGGATTATCAAAATTTGGTATATGTTTACAATGGAATATTACTCAATCATAAGAAAAGACAGTGATCTAGCACCTCTTATACTTTCCTGGATTAAACTTAAGCCCATTATCCAAAGTGGGACACCACAAGAGCGGAAGAACGGGATCCATTTGTACTCACCATCAAATTGGTATTAACTAATCAACACATAAATGCACATATAAGAATAACATCTATTGGATGGGGAGGAGAGAGGAGGGAGGAGGGGACGGGTATTTGTATACACAAGGAGTGCAATGCGCACCACCTGAAGGATGGGCATATTTGAAACTCGGACTTGGGGTGGAGGGACCAAGGGCAACATATGTAACCTAAACATCTGTACCCCCATAATATGCTGAAATAAAAGAAAAAAAAATTGGCCATTTTCAAAAGATGACAGAAAACAAATTCATTGTTTTAGAAACTGACAAATGAAGAGAACAAATCAAGCACCTGCTTTTTCTATGTGAACCGTACCACTGGGTAACCAAATAATAGATGAGGGAAAGTACCTCTTTATATAACAATTTCAACTAATAAATGCAAATAAAATGCTAGAATATTGCCGTTTTAGAATCCCTAAGTAATTAATGGATCAAGGTATCAATTCCTGCTAAAAAGAGAGACTATAAACTAGACACTATGCACCTCTGAATAAAAGAACAAGTCACCTAGAGTCTAGTCAACAGGAGTGAAGTTGAGTCCGATAAAACTTCACTCCTGCAAAGTTGCAGGAAACACAGAGGGACATAGTGAACCACACCATGATTATACAACCCATGAAATCCAGACTGTGCAAAATTCTACAGGTCAAATGGCACAGGTTTTTCAGAAAGAAAAAGAAAATGATGGAAGAGAACTCTATAGATTCAAAAAGAGATTTTTATATTTTTCAAAATTTAACGGGAAAATGTAAACTATTGTATTAAGGAATGAACATTTTGAAGAATGTCAAGAAATTTCATTCAGAAGTGAAGATAGTGCTGACTTTTGGAAAGAAAGAGGGTGCCTAGGATTGGGACAAGGCACATAGAAACTTCCTGGGATGCTGGCAACGTTCTCCTTCATGACTTGGGTGGTGGTTTCATGAGTGTTCACCTCATGATAATTCACTGAGCTGTATATTTGTCTTCTGTGGTAGCTTTTATCTACTTTTTCATCTATAATAAAAATGTGAACCAATTACAAAAATAATGAAGGGCAATAAATAGAAATGGAAAATAATACAGTAAGGTCACCTCAAATTCAAGGCTATCTTTTAATTGGAAGACCACAGTCAATGATCTCAGAAGAGGAAAAAAGAGACAGAATATCAGACATTGGTAAAGATAAGACCCGAGAGATAGGGAAATGTCAGAGAGGAAGCTGTCGTCAGGAATCTATAACTTCCGGCAGGCAAAACATGGTGACATTCCAATCCCCAAACAAACACAGAGAAAGTAATCAAATAGATACTTCTAAAAATAGATTTTCTTTTTTTTTTTTTATTTCAGCAAATTATGGGTGTACATATGTTTAGGTTACATGTGTTGCCCTTGGTTCCCCCCCACCACCGAAGTCCGTGTTTCAAATATGTCAATGAATTTAATCAAGGAGTTGAGGATTTTCCCCATATCCATATTCACAAAATGGGAAATAAAATCCTCTGTATGGAAATGTCCTTTGTCACTAGTTTTTCTGGAACAGCTCTGTCGTGGGAGGCCTGAAATGCATTTTGTCAGTCCCCTACAGATACCTACCAAACTTTACAATAAGCTACTCCCCCACAGTGACCAATAGTGACTCCTTAGTCAATCCATTTAAACCAAGTAATAAAAATCAGCAATTCAATTTGCCCATCCAGGGACTCTCCAGGGTGGAGGAGTTTGTTGTTTCTTGAAATAAGTTGTTCTTCATGCCAAATCAGCCAAAAGGAATAAAACTTGGGTTCTTGCCTCAGTGGGGAGTTATAGTAACTCTGTCCGGTCTCCTACCAAGACAGTTCTATAATAAAACCCTGTAATGAATTGAATCAATGGAGCCATTTCTTTGCCCTTTCTGGTATCCACACCCTTTATCATCTCACTGGACAGCTCTCCCCACTTGAGCACAATGTGCTTTCCCTCCCTCTTCATGTTGGTCTTGGTTATGAGAATGGCCAAGAATAATATGTGGGCAGGAGTAGCAATGTGCCAATTCCAAGCCTAGGTCTGAAAAGCGTCACATTTCCTTTTTCCTTCTTGTGCTTCTGCCATCAACATAAGAAGAGTTTCCAGGTGGCTACTGCCTTGTTAGCCCAGGCCCCAAAAGGAATGTACATGAAAGAGACCTGAACCCACTATACAGCGAAAAGATAAGCCCAGTGATACACCTAACTTGAAGCAGAGCCATAGGCTAAGCCGAATCTCAATCAGTTGACCAATAGACAAATGAACGAGAATAAATGATTATTGCTGTAAACCCTCAAGTTTCGGGTGTTTTGTTAAATAGCAATAACTAACTGATACACCAATAATGGCAGTATAATATGTGATCATAGCTGCCTTAGAATTGCAGCCTTGACTTGTTCTATAATTTTATTTTATTTTTTTTTATTTCTGCATATTATGGGGGTACAAATGTTTAGGTTACGTTGCTCTTGTCCCCCGCAGTCAGAGCTTCAAGCATGTCCATCCCCCAGATGGTGCGCATTGCACTCATTATAGATGTATACACCCCTCCCCACGCCCCCCTCCCATCTGCCCGACACCCGATAAATGTTATTCCTCTATGTGCATTTAGGTGTTGATCAGTGAAACCAATTTGCTGGTGAGTACATGTGGTGCTTATTTTTTTTTCCATTCTTGGGATACTTCACTTAGTAGAATGGGTTCTAGCTCTATCCAGGAAAATACAAGAGGTGCTATATCACCATTGTTTCTTATAGCTGAGTAGTACTCCATGGTATACATATACCACATTTTATTAATCCACTCATGTATTGATGGGCACTTGGGTTGTTTCCACATCTTTGCAATTGTGAATTGTGCTGCTATAAACATTTCGGTGCAGATGTCTTTTTTATAGAGTGTCATTTGTTCTTTTGGGTAGATGCCCAGTAATGGCATTGCTGGATCAAATGGTAATTCTACTTGTATCTCTTTAAGGTATCTCCATATTGCTTTCCACAGAGGTTGCACTAGTTTGCAGTCCCACCAGCAATGTATGAGTGTTCCTATCTCTCCACATCCACGCCAACATTTATTGTTTGTGGACTTTTTGATTAAGGCCATTCTCACTGGAGATAAGTGATATCTCATTGTGGTTTTAATTTGCATTTCCCTGATGATTAGAGATATTGAACATTTTTTCATATGTTTCTTGGCCATTATTCTGTCTTCTTTTGAAAAGTTTCTGTTCATGTCCTTTGCCCACTTTTTGATAGGGTTGTTTGATTTTTTTCTTGCTGATTTTCTTGAGTTTTTAAAAAGTGTGCCATTTTCCACATCTCATTCACCTCCGCATTTTTACCCTGTTCCTCACCTCCCTATTGTAGACTCAAAGACAGGATAATGCAACCCAGACTTCAGCAATAAAACTCACATGTGTTCATTTCAGCCTTCATCCCTGTCCTTACCCTTTATTGCTTTTCTCTACTCCCAATTGTCCAATTTAACAATTTCACCCCTCTCGCGGCCTGTGTGAAGGGAGTATACATTATTCCCCACATTGCCTTTTGCCTTTCTTCTTAGAAAAGAGTTGGGAGTAGGGTGGAGGGAAGAGAGAAAAAGGAAAAGAAAGCCTTTTACTGTTCATGTTCCCTTTAAAACTGTATCCCATCTACGGCCCATTTTGTCATTTCTCAACCATCACTCTTACCTATGATTCATTTTTGCATGTTTTGTCATTACCAACTTTGCAGTTTCAAGACACTGCAGAAAAATATGTCAGACAATAAAGAAGATTCACATAAGGAAAAACCAATCTTGTGTTCCATGACCAGACACATTACAAGGCAGTGAAATTTCCAGCAATTCTTGAGGCAAATGTACTGCTCAAAAAGACACCCAACTGGGACTCCCCTGCTGTCGGATGGCTACATTTCCACCTTTGCTTTGGGAGTGTAGGGCTCTTCCCCAGGGAAAGCCTCACCCCATAGAGGTCTGAACCACCCATTATCACCACCCAAAAAGAGAGTGGTGGTGGTGATAGGAGCCACCTCCCCCTAGAAATTTCTCTTCTCACCCTGTTTCTGGTTGAATTACAGCCTAGTAGCTACCCTGGCTGGACTTCACATTCCTGGTGTTGCTGAGCAGTGAAATCTCACATATGGAATATCCCGTATCTTTGATTCAGGAAATTCTTTGGATGCTCACTTTGTCACAAGGACTAAAGAAAACTTTCTGTGACTACATAATCCCACCTAGGCATGCCAAAGGACCCTTATAAGTCAATGTCTTTACATCTGCTATTCAATTACCACAGAAATACTGAGGAAAAGAAACTGAACAATAATTGGATGTCCACTATTTGCCAGGTGGTTTGTATACCTTATTTAATTCAATTCTCATAATATCCCCGTAAAATATGTATTTTTATTGCTATTGTACTGATGCAGAGAATTTGGGTGCAAAGAGATTCAATTAACTTACTTAAGGTCACACAGCTGGTAAAAGGTGAAACTGCTCATGGGGAAAACAGGACATCTCACCAATGTCACAGAGTTATTATAATAAGAAGGTGCATTATATTATATGACATTACCTTGTACTAAAGTATGAAAGAGATGCTCATGTCTTCCTCCTCATCTCCTAAGCCCTATTCAACATATAGGACTCCATTCACTCTCTCATTCATTCATTCTTTCAATAAATTCATACTGAATGACTTCTCTGTGACAGACTGTGCCAAACACTAAGGGCATGCCCTCAAAGGTAGATACAGAGATAATTCTCAGGTTACACAAAATACACTCAGTCCACTTGCAGTAGGGCGTCTTGATTAATATGAGCTTAACTCTAAATATTGACAGCATCGTCTATCAGACCATTTTCCCACCCACAACTCCTGGTTACCCCAATGTGGGTGGCAAGCCCAGCTTTCCTTCCTTAGGCCTCAACAAGTTGTGGTTTCCCCTGGAGAGAAGGTGGATGTGTGTTTGGTAGGAGGATAAATGTACCCAATCAAGGTCTCACAGCCTTCCGTTCATTATGTCATATTAACATGGAAACTGTTTAATTTTAATTCATCTCTTGTGTGCAATAATCATGATCAGATGCAATCAAGCCAGATATTAGTTCAAATCAGGGTCTTGTTAACCTCCTAATTAGCTCACTTGTAGTTGCTGTTCTTATAAAAGGCAGACCCTAATGACAACCATTTAAACTTCTCTTTGTCTTACTTTTAATTATTTGGATCTTTCTGTTTTTCACTCCATAGCTAACCCTAGCACAGTCACTGGACCAGAAGGCAGATTTTAGTCACTCAGGTTATGCTACTGATGTCCTGCAACTGCAGGACACCCAACCCACCTCCAGCACCAGGCTTCATCCATGCTCCTTTCCTTCCCTACATTCTTACAAGGCAGCCCTCTGACCCCAAAGCCACTCTGCCATAATCTCAGGCTCATACCAACCTCCCATTCATTTATTCATTCACTTAACAAGTCTTTATAGAGCATTCACTTGGTATCAGCTCTGTGTTAGGAGTTGTGAGCAGAAAGAGGACACATCCCTGCCCTTGTGGAACTTGCAGTATAGTTAGGGAGGCAGAGAAGTCAACATGGGCTTGTCAGACCTTGGGACAGGAATTATGCTTAAAAAAATTAAAAGGTGGCTGGGCGCGGTGGCTCACACCTGTAATCCTAGCACTCTAGGAGGCCGAGGCGGGCCGATTGTTTGAGCTCAGGAGTTTGAAACCAACCTGAGCAAGGGTGAGACCCTGTCTCTACTAAAAAAAATAGAAAGAAATTAGCTGGACAACTAAAAATATATATGTATATAAACAAAAAATTAGCCGGGCATGGTGACGCATGCCTGTAGTCCCAGCTACTCGGAAGGCTGAGGCAGAAAGATTGCTTGAGCCCAGGAGTTTGAGGTTGCTGTGAGCTAGGTTGGTGCCACCGCACTCTACCCTGGGCAACAGAGTGAGACTCTGTCTCAAAAAAAAAAAAAAAAAAATTAAAAGATGCTATAAGGGCTTACAGGAGGGGGGCTTACCCCAGTTTAGGGAGAACAGAGTAGGCTCTCCTAGAGAAGTGACATTCTAATCCTGTGCCTAAAAGATAATTCAGGGTTAAGCAGACAAAACAAGTGTGTTTGGGTTAGACGGACTTGAGTGAAAACAAGGAATGGGGAGGATGTTCCAGGAAAAGCGAGGTGTGTATGCAAAAGCTTCAAAGGTGAAAGAGAAAGCTGTGTTCTCTAGATTAAAAAAAAAAAAAACTATAAACTCAGTATTTTTAAATAGAATGTATAGCACAGGAGGAGAGTGGTCAAGATTACTTTAGAAGGCCAAGGAGACTTATTCAGATTTTCTTGCTCCATGTGAAAGAATCTGGGCTTAGTTATGAGCCAGGGTCCCACCATAGGGCATGCTAGAGTACCCTGCTTTTGGAAGCCTGGTTCATTGCCCTCTGTCCATATGTCCAAAGCCAATTCAGGCAGTGCAGATTATTTTTAAAGATCTCAATTGAGGTCTTTATCACTTCTCTATGGCAATATTATAACTGTTTTCCCTGCATCTGTCATCTCAAAATTCCATCACGTTGACCATGCCACCCTCAAAGACCTACACAGTCTGGAGGGACAGATTAGATGTGCGTAGCAGGTAACGCTTATGACCCTAGATACGCATGAGGTCCAGCCTCAGGGTAATGCCATGATTAAAGAAACAGAGTAAATCAACTAAGATAAATTTGAAAATAAGTCAGTAAGTTGACTTAAACAATAAAACTGAAGTTTCTTAAATGCTGAAAACATGATCCAAAGACAAAGGATATAAAAAAAACATATTAAATCTTCCCTTTTATTAACGTGCCACTGCTGATCTGGGACTTCTTTCTTTAAACGGTACCCTCACACACCTCTCCCCCCCTGATTTATAAAGTTAACTTCCCTAGATCTAGCACCCCTGCCTTTCGCCCTCTTCACCCTTCCCTTTCCTCTGCCTCTAGCTCTGTATCTGTTTGGATGCTTTGAGCTATAATAGAAAATATGACAAAGTGGCTTAAACAATAAGGATACTTATTATTTTTAACAGAAGTTGATAGCTTTCTATCAAAAAAATTTCACCATCTTTGGTTCACAGACTATGTCTCCCAGCCCCCCTTGGAGTTAGATAGAATTGTCTGTAAATTTTAAGTTCTTTCCAATGGAATATGAGTGGAAGTGATATGTCACTTCCTGACCTAGCCCATGAAAACCTCCTATGAACATTTTCCCATGCTCTTTCTCTTTCCAAGGGTGTGATGCAAAGGAGAAGGCAGGGCTACGTATGGAAGAAGGCTGGGTCCCTGAATGACCATGTGGAAAAAACTATCCCTACTGACTTGAACATCTGTCTAGAACCATTACAAGAGCAAGAAAAAAAAATTACTGTTAGCTACTGAACTTAGAGGGTCTAAAATTTTTTTTATAGAAATTTAGTGCACCCTGATACATTATTTCACTGTGCAAAAGAAAAACAATAAGTAGTACCAAGGCTGACTTAGCACCTCAATGATAGCATCAAGGAATCAGGCTCTTTCTACTTGCTCTGCTCTGTTCTCCTGAGAGTGTTGACGAAATCTCCTACCATGGCTGCAAGATATCTGCAGGCGCAAGCATCACATCCTCACCCAAAGTGTACAAAAGGAAAATTGGAAGGAAATATATATATATATGTATGTATATCTTTTATCAGAAAGCAAAATCTCTCTAGAACTGCTCAGCCGACTTCACTATATCCTCACTAGCCAGAAATGGGTCACATATTTCTTAGTCATTAGCAAAGGAATTGAGAAAACCATAACTAAATAAAACTAACTCTGATTTATCTCCTGAGACTGGGGAGGGGCCACTCTTAACTAAGTTGCCTGAAATTGAATTCTGTTATCAAGGAAAAGAGGAACTGGTGTATAAGAAACCAAAAACATGGCCAAAACCCATTTCTTTCAAGTCTTCAAATTCTGTGTTATGAAAGCCCAATGAAATAGTCTATCAATGACGGGATCTTATTAGGAATTAGAAAATGCAGATAGGCAAAGTCTAAGTCTCTAGCAGAATGAGGTAAGGTCTGGGAATCCTAATAAGTTTATAATGTCTGCAGTGTTTTATATAAATTATAATGTAGGGCATACAATGCTGAATGGTATAGAGAGAAACATGAATAAAGTACTATGGATTAGAGACAGAAGAGAAACTACAGTTGAAGAGATTGAAGAGATCATTTGGAAAATTCACTAATATTGGTGGGAAATATGGCAATGAAATTCAAATGAAAGAAAGAACATGATCACATGCCCAGAAGAGGAAATTCTGAGAAGAGAGGAGAATGAAGAAGCAGAGAGCTCTAATTTTATGAGTACCAGGAAGGCTGGGAGACTGAGTACACAGATGGTCATAAGAAGGAGGTTTCTCAAATGCAATATTTGTCCTGACACTTTAACCAACTGCTTTCCTTCATACATGCAAAGCTCTTTCTCCAGGGTGTGGTGAATCTGTGACACCTGATTTTTCCCAAATCCTATCATTGGCCACAACTCTTGGGACTTCACCAGACAGTCTTTGACAACACCGAACAAACACACTTCCCATTTCTCTCCCAGACTTAGAGAAGAATTTTTTATCCTCCCTTCCAAGCCAATTTCTACTACAATTCCTCCACCAAGAAAGCCTCCTGTTCCCTCTCACTTTGATTCTATAACAAAAATAATGTCCATTGCTGACAGACTTACTTTGCATTGAGCCCCAACTCAGTGCCAGTATTGTACCAAGACCTCTAGCTGCATCATTCCATTTCATCTTCATCCCAGTATTATGAGATATATACTAACATATCCATTTTACAGATAAGAACAGTTAGGCTCCAAAAAACTAAATAAGTGGCCCATAATCACAAAGTATGTAGTAGAACCAGGATTCAAAGCTAGATATATCTTACTGCAAAGTCATTTATCTTTCCATAGTTCCACACTTTGTTAAAACAATATCCATACTACATTTCATAGAAGACATTTTTCTTTTTCTGTAATGTTACTGAAAATTTTCAATACAGTTGATATAATATCAGAAGTCCCAACAGGCAGTACAACATAGAAGGCATTTAAGGCAGAGATGAAATAAGGAAAAAGAAAAGAAAAAGGAGTTTGACAGTGTCTTAGGGATTATAAAGATACAAGGAACAGAAACCCATTTAAAGAAACTCATGAAAAATTAAATTGGTTATAAGGCTCTGTAAGAATCTCATGGAATCCAATTGCAAAAAGTACAGCTGGGCTATCCTCAGGGAGTTAGTTACTCTCTCCATTTTTCTCTCCTTGATCCCTCATGGTCTCTAGCTCCAGGTTTGCTTTACCTGTGTGCTTCAGTCTTCTCTTCTCTTTGTGCAGAAAAATTTGTATGCTCACTCACGCACACCCCAAGATGGCAGGCTCACTCTGCTTTTGCTTCAATCCAACTTTCAAAATCAACTTCTTAGAAATAACTGTTTCTCATCCTTTTTCCAAAGTCCATGAAAAGAAAATATTAATGTCCCATCTCAGTTAAGTATTCTCCCCTAGTCTGTTTACTGTGGTCCCATGAATCATAGGACTGTCCTGCTAGAACTTCAGGCAACATAGGTTCTCTAAGAGGGAGGTATGGCCGTGGGTATGTTAGGGAAGTAGAGACAAGTCATAGCTATGGAGGAAATTACTGTGATGTCTTGGACTCTCCAGGAGACTAAATACCACAATTACATACAAGGGCAGAGGGCTCAGAAATAAGCAAACCATTCTAAGTTATAACTATACCAGGGTGGTGTATATTAATATTTCTTAGTCTTAACCACTACTTTTTAAGTGCAAGAATACATCTCATGATTTATGAAATATGTTCAGAGTGTGTTTTAAAGGATTGGGTAACATAAAGCAAGGATCAACTAAATAAGGCCCATGGCAACCACTTGTTTTTATAAGTAAAGGTTTATTGGAACACAGCCACAGTGATTTAAGTATAGTCTGTGCTGCTTTCACAATATAATAGCAAAGTTGAATAATAGCAATAGAGATTCTATGGCCCATAAAGCCTAAAATTTTTACAGTCTGCCCCTTTGAGAAAAAGTTTCCTGACACACTGTTCTGTATAGGTTCGCTATTTTCAACAGTTAATTTAAGAAGTCAATTTTAGCTTTCTGAAATACCACATTAAAAAGCCTTGCTTTTTGGAACAATAAAAAGAGCCTGTTGGAGTTGCATAGGTCTTACACAGAAAATGGCCTTCTCAAGCTTAGCATTGGGGATATAAGATAGGTCTGGTCTCAAAAAAGATAGAATTCACCAACATATGCCATACCTCTTCCATTCTTCACATTACCTGAAAAGATGGATAACAAAAGTCCTAAATTAAAAACTAATATATTCATGGGGGGTATGTGTGTGGTTATTACAGCCATGTAAAGTGTCACTTAACAGATTATCATTTAACACTTTATGTATCGATACCATGGACTTGAAACCAGAATATCTGATGTTGGAGCTCTGGCCACTTCTCTTGCAACCGTGGACATGTCAGAGTTTCTCATCTCCTGTAAAATGCAGGACCTTTATTGAGATCAAGTGTGATGAATAATGCAAAAGAGTTTTTATAGGCAGCCAAGTGCAACACAAAATATAAGGTGTTATTAGAGATAGTTATTTAATATTCCAGCTGATATTTATTACATTTAACTCCAAAACTTTAATAGGGCCCTAAACAATAGCAAAATCCATACATACCACACCATGTAGGGGCCAGGTTCCAAGAATGAGAAGAGAACAAATATCTATTGGACACTCCTTCTATGTTACTTCCTTTGAATAAATGAGCTCCTTAAATCCTCGTAACCACCCTGTGATGTAAATATCATTATCTGCATTTCACAGATGAAGAGACAAAATTTGAATATGTTTCTCTGGGTCAGCTAGGGTGACCAATCCATCCCAGTTTGTCTGGGATTCCCCTGGTTTTGTCACTGAAAGCCCTACATTATGACCTCTCAGTGCTGGAAAAACCAGAGAGCTGGTCACCCTAAGAGTGAATCGGAAACCCAGGCTTAAAATTCAGTGCTAAGTGTCTACACCTGTGATCTTAGCCTACCATCTCCACATTCGATTGTTCTCACTGAATTCATCTTATTATGATGTCTATGCTGTATGTCTGTGAACAGTGACCAAGAACCTGTTCACTCACACAATGGATTTCTCAGCCTTTGTCATAAAAGGCATTTTGCTCACAAATGCTTAAAACACAACAGAGGAGGGGCCTAGCCAGACAATCCCCCCTGCACATTTGTGTTTCATTATTATTAGTGTGATAGCTGTCAGATCAGCCCTCCTACTGCTTTTTGTTATCCCTCAAGCAATAGCCTAAGTGATGTTAAAAGGTAGCTGAAAACTGAATGGCTGTAAGGCAGAGGGCTGGAGAACACCAAATCTTGAGATAAACTCAGTTTTTTCCAGTTATTTCCCTCCCACATCCAAATACTTCCTTACTTCCCAGCAACTAAGTAGTGTCATACTTTTCACTTTAATGGAAACATGTTCCTGAGTAAAAAATTAAAACCAATCACCCTGAGGTAGAAAAAGATACCAAAATACTAAACATTATCTCTGGAAGGAACTTTGCCTGCTAGATGCTAGCTCAAACCTATGATATGAAAAAGCGAGAACACTGAGAACTTTAGAGAACAGATTTTGCACTATAACAATTTCTTGCACTTACATGTCCAGCTCAAATCATTTCCTTGAACTTGAAACTCATATCTCCAGCTACTTAGCAGACATCTCCACTTGGATGTTTAATATCTATCTTAAAATTAACATGTCCAAAATCAAATTTTCAGTGTGCTCTTGTACATTGTGTGTTGTGGGTCCCAAAGACCACCCTCTGGCTTGATGACTTGCTAGACGTACTCACAGGATTCGGAAGAGCTGTTATATTCAAGCCATGCTTTATTACATTGAAAGGATACAGATTAAAATCAGCAAAGGGAAAAGGTGCACGGAGCTTAGTCCAGGAGAAAGCAGATGCAAGCTTCCAGGAGTCCCTCCCAGTGGCATCCTATGGAGACACATTTAACCTTACCCGGCAATGATATACGATAAGACATGCAGGGAAGCAGAGAAGCTCACTCAAGCTTCCGACCAAGGAAGCTCAAGTAAGCCTTAGCATCCAGGGATTTTCTTAAGTGTCATTCACATAGACATGCAGCATACACGTAACTGACCTCAGTTACTCGGACTCCATCCCGCCAGAGCAAAAAGAGACATTCATCACAAACCACGTTATTTCAATAAACGTATCTGTTCACACAGGTACAGCATGGTCCAAGTCCTCAGACATACAGTAGCAGTCTTATCAGGCAGAATGTTCCAAAGGCTCAGAGGTTGTCTCCCAGGATGCCAGTCCTGTAGACAGGCCTCTCTTTAGAGCCTTCAGGGTTTGAGCACCTCGGGCCAGCTGCATTAACCTTTTCCTGAACAACTCGCTTCTCCCTGTCTTCCTTGTGCGTGCCAATTACAATCTCATCTTTCCAGACAACCAAATGAACCTTGTAGTGATTCTTGACTCCTCTTATTTTCTTCCTTATCCCACATCAAATTTCTATCAGTAAATCCTATTAGCTCTACCTTCATAATCTATTTTAATTTCCAACCAATTCTCCCAACCTTGGTCCAAGTTACCATTGTATTAATATATCACCTTGGTTGTTGCCATGGCCTCCTACCTAATCTCCACACTCCCATCCTTACTTTACAACAGTATAGTCTGAACACAGCAGCCAAAGTAAATCTTTTACACTCGTTCCCTAATTAAGCTTTCCACTGGCTTCCTATTTCATCAGCCCATGTTGATGTTCCAAAGGCATTACCTCCCGCCACCTCCCCTTCTGACCTCATCTCTTCCCACACTCTACATGATCACTGCTCATCAGGCTATAGTGGCTACTTCACAATGCTTCAAACACAGCACATGTCTGCCTCTGGGCCTTTGGACTCGCTGTTTTGCTTGCTTAAAATGCTCTTCCCTAGATATCTGCAATGCCAATTCACTCATCTCTTCAGGTTTGTGCTCAAATGTCAACATATTGGTGAATTCTCCCCTGATGATTGTATGTAGAATAATATTCCTAATATTCCTACTGTAACTTGACACAGCCCTTATCCTGTTTATTTTATGCTACATACTTATTTTACTAAATGCTTGCTTTTTATTTATTTATTGCTGTCTCTTACAACCAGATATAAACTTCACAAGGACAAGAATGTTGCTCTGTTTACTATTGTGACCCCAATCTCTAGATCTAGGGTGGAGAACCTGTAGCCTTAAGGCCACATGTGGCCTTCTAGATCCTTAAGTGTGGCCTTTTGATTAAATCCAAATTTAACAGAACAAATCCTTTTATTTTTATTAATACATTTTTGTTTGTCTTTTATATTTATATTTTACTTTAAAAATAAACATATTTAAAATACCAAAGCAAATAAGTTTCAATGAAATAATCCTCCCAGATTCACCACACAATTAGAACATTAGTAAGCTGTAAGGGTTAAATTGACAGCTGCTAGCTCATGATTTAGTTCTAACTTCCCCCACCTGACTGGTAGAACTAAACCACTACCACATGAGGCTGGTTGGCGAGAGTTTGTGGGAGTCGACTATACCAGTCTGTTATCAGCCTTTGATAAAGGTGCACTGTATCTCTGTTTGAAGTGGAATTTGTGAATAGTTGCACAGCTCAACATTATTTTTTAATTCTGTCTGCTTAACAACCCATCATGTCAAAGAAGACCAAGAGAATGCTGAAGGAAGAAAACAGATTTTTTAATGAGGATTGGGAATTGCAATCTTATCTTGTTTCTGCTAGAGATAAGATGATTTGCTTGCTTTGTGATACTGCAATATCAACATTAAAAGAAATTCAATGCTCATCATCATTATAACACTCCTAAGGACTGCAAATATTTTAAATTAGAGGGAGAGGCACAAAAGGTTGTATTGCATAAATTAAAAGATGAAAAGCAAAAACAAAGACAATTGTTTCAAGCAGCAATAAGACCTGAAAATAATGCCACTGAAGCAACTTATAAAGTAGCATATATACTCAGGGGAAAAAGGGAAGCCATTCAGCAATGTAGAAATTGTGAAAGAATGCATTGCTGAAGTTATAGGATGCTTAGACACGAAAAACATTTCAAAAATACAAATGATTGCCTCTTTCAAGGAGACCCATAACTGATTGGCAGCACGAATTAGCCTTCAACTCAACAGAACAACTTCATACAATACTTCAAAGGAAAATATATATTATTCAATCACTTTGGATGAACCAACTGATACTACTGACTCAGCACAGGTTTTTACTCCACTCAGGTCATAACAGAAGATTTTCTTTGCCAAGAAGAGTTACTCGCTTTGGGCACTCTTGCAAACAAAACGTGGGGAATAGGTATCTTCAACAGCTTTCAAGATAAATGTGAAGTTGGACTGAATTTGGTAAATTTACTGAGTGTATGTACAAATGGTGCACCTTCTGTGACAGGAAAACATGAAGGGTTTATTCACAGATAAAAAAGTATTAACAGATCCAGATGCTCTCATTTCTTTTCATTATATCTTACAGCAGCAAAATCTCTGTGCTAAAGCTACTATTTTAAGTGACACTTTGCAACAAGTTATAAATATTGTTAACTATATTTGTGCAAATGCAACATGGCATCATCAGTTTTGTAACATGCTAAAGTTGAACTATTAGGAATTCAGTGTGGATTTTCCATAGCATTCTAAAGTGCATTGACAATCGCAGGGACAGATGTTAGCCAAAATTTTATCTCTGCAACAACAGATAGTCAAATTTTATGAAGAACAGAATCAGCAATATGAATTATTAAAAGAAGATTTCTATAGGAATGCAGCATTTCTGTGTGAAATCAAAACGACTTGAATATTTCTTTGAAAGTTAAAACTAAGTCTATATATGATATGTGCAAAAAAAAAATCCAAGCATTTTGCAAAAAGCTGTCTTTTTCCAAAACCTTCTTCAAAAGGAAATTTCAAATGAACATTTTCCTCAGTTAGCAAAGGTCATCGATGAGCAGGATGATATATGCGAATCATTTGAAGAATACACAGCTGTTATAGACTTATTAATTGGAGAATACAATGAAAGGTTCACTGACTTCGAGATTATGACATCACACTCAAATTAGCATTTCAGCCTCACCTAGTTGATGTCACCAAGGCGCCTAAAGAACTGCAGATGGAATTGACTGAGCCTTCAGTAGATGACATTTTAAAGTCACTGTTTGATGCTAAGAAAGAGCCAATTGAAATACGGAAAAATGCAGTAGAATACCCCCAACCTTCAGCAACATGCCTGAAAAATGTTTTCTTGCTTTGCAAGCACTTATTGCTGCGAATCTACATTCTCCTACCTGACCCAAATCAAGACACCCTTAAGGTCACAAATGACTTATACCCATCTAGAGGATCAACTGAAACTGCAAACCTCCATGCTGCAACCAAATATTCAAATGCTTTCCAACAGAAAGCAGATACAACGAAGTCATTAAAAGATTAGTTAACTTTAAAATTAATGAATAGTTATCATTTTTTGAAATTATTAAGTTCATAGTAGTTAGATCTTACAAAATAATGTACATTTTTAAGTATATCTAACTGAAGTTTCTTGAATGTGGCCTTATTTGATTACAGCTAAATTAATGTGGCCTTCCAACATGAGAAGTTTCCCCACCCCGGTCTTGATAAATACCAGGTGCATAGTTTAATAAATATCCACAGAATGAATGAATGTGGTCCCCAGACCACAGCATCAGTATCACCAGGTAACTAGTTAGAAATGCAGATTCTCAGGCTCCACCCCAGACCTACTGAATCAGAAACTCTGAAAGTGAAGCCCAGCAATCTATATTTAACAAATCCAGCTGGTGATTTTGATGCAAATAAAGTTTGAGCACCACTGGTCTTCCTCTTACGCCTCTTACATACAGATAATAAAGTTGGAGAGACTATATTAATCCCTCGGGTGATACACCTGGATTATAACCACAGGTGTGTATCTGGAATGGTCACATTTGGGATTTTCCTCTCAGAGAAATTTTCATTTCTCTCATTGGAGGCAGGTTACCTGCACAATTTCCTACTCTAAAGGTACAGTATCTCCTTCTAACCAGTTACCAAAATGAGACAAAGACTACGATTTGTCAGAAGCTACCTCCCTGGAGGCACAGTTGTTTCTTAGAACTTCTGCTCCCTGCACAAGATGTGCTCTGCACTTTAAATCAAGCCAGCAGAAAATCCCCACCCACCAGTTCTGCTAGGGCACCTACGGGGGATACTCTCATCACCAACCAGGTGCATCCACCACTGCAGCCTGGAAATTGATTGTTAAAAGAAACAAACTGAGCTCTGTGGATTTGAAAGGCCTTGGTGACAAAGCAGACTCACAGCCTCAACTGTTTCATCTCTGCCCTACCTGTCAACCTGCAATGCTACCTGCTGTTCCGGGGGAAGAAGTCACTGTGAGACTACCTGCAAAACTGCTATTGGAAAGCGTGGAAGCATCTTTCCTCTGCAGTCTGCAGCCTCCCAGCTGCCAATGGTTAGCAAGCCATGTGGCTTTTTTTTTTTTTTTTGCAGAGTATTACGGGGGGTACAAACGCTTTGGTTACATAAATTGCCTTTGTACTGCCCAAGTCAGAGCTACAAGCATGCCCATCCCCCAGACAGCGCACATCGCATCCCCATTCAGGTGTGGATTTACCCATCCTCTCCTCCCCTTCCACCTGTCCAGCACCCTGTGAATGTTACTTCCCATATGTGCACATTAGTGTTGATTGATTAGTACCAATTTAATGGTGGTTACATGTGATGTTTGTTTTTCCATTCTTGTGATACTTCACTTAGAAGACTTGGCCATGTGTATTCAAGGTGCTTGGTCCTTGGCTTCCCACTCTTTTCCCTCCCTCTGCATGCTCCACCTTTACCTTCAGTAATAAGGCAGTGCTTTTAGTGAATCTCAGTAGAAAAAGGAGCCTAATTGGCATAGCCTCTCCCTCGAGATTCAATAACCATAACCAGGAGGACAAATAAAGTTCATGTTCTACCCTGTTGCTCTCACACAAACCAACTGCTTCATTTCCTCCTTAAAATTCAGTCTCGCTTGAAATGTTTTCTGTCACATCAGGCAATCTCCTGAGGTTTAAAAATGGCAAGAGGAAATTGGCTGCACAGACCCAGGAACCTAATCCCTTTATTTATCTAAATGCTAATGACCACAGCCCAGCAGACCAGGAAAGGAGAAACAGGTCGGGGAGGGCTGCCATCTGACTCCCTGCGGGCCTCAGCTCGAGGTGGCAAAGGTGCCTGCTCTTCCACCCTCAGTATCTTGGCTATCAACTCAGCATCTGTCTCTGGGAGTGTATCCACACTGAAAAATTGCGACAGGCCAGGAAAGCCTCAGCACAGCCAAATATCCAGTAGGGGTCCTGGGGCACATAGAAAACACCCATTGACCCAGGAACGTGCATCCTACCACCACTGGGTCTCTGCCAAAGCAGTGGGTGTGACTGCCTTTTTTCACCATAGTATAGTTTCTGGAAAATCAGCTGCTTAAGAAATGAAGTGAAATGGAATAGAATAGAAAAGTTAACATAAACAGTGTAGCAAGCACTTTAAATATATTAGTTCTTATGCGATGCCCTCCAATTTCCCAACGGCTATTTATTCAAACATGAGAGGTGAGGAGTATAGACAAAGAGCATTAAGCTTGGATGTTAGCAGATTTGCACTCAAATGTTGCTTCCAAAACTTATTCCTGGCTGTTACCTTGAGTAAGTCAATTCCAGTTACTGGGCCTCCGATTCCAGTGTGCAAAAAGGACACTGTAAGCAATGGTTCTGGTCCTGGCTGCACACTGGAAATCCCTGGAGAGATCATAAAATACTGATGTCTCAGTCTGGGATGCAGCTTGGCCGCTAGAATTTGTTGAAAACTTTTTCAGGTGCTGCGTATTGCAGTAAAATGTAAGTGCCACTGATAGTAAAACATAAATGTGATTATGGATGTAAAACCCTGACAGCTCTTGATAAAAGTCTCTACAATTTTTTTACTGCTTGTCATCTCTTCCATCAGAGAAAGCCCAGAAAAGAGAGAGCAAAAACACACTAATAGTCTGGTGTGCAGTTTATTCGTATCTAAACAAAAACACTGAAGGTGAAACTGCTAGTTAAGTGCACTTTGAGGATTATCTGTAGATTTACATTTTTTTTCTGGGTCATCTGCCATAGTCCATGACAGACAACTTGCAGTGACTCTCTTTAGCAATCAGGCATGTTATTGAACTTCAAGGTGATATCAGTGAGATCACCATAAAGGATGATACTCATGCAAGGAATTATTCTTAGACCTAGTAAGGAATTGGGGATGTGTGTTTTCCCCTTGTGAGAACACTGCAGAGTCATGCCTCTAAAATTAAACATTGAATTAGCTTAAGAAATAAGAAGTTTAAATCCAGTCATGATAACTACTTACTTAACCCATCTCCCAGCTGATATCATCCAATTACAACATTCTTAAGGTTGGAATAACTGCTCCCTAATTATAGAATTCTAATAGAGTTTAAAATATTATTCCTGCTCTGACAGCTGACACATGAAATTCTTCACTTCTGTTTCAGCCTATACCAATTCTCAATTCCTGGCTTCTCAGTTCTCAATAAAATTTTGTATTCATTTTGTAAAACAAAACAAACAAAAAAGGTAACCTGAGCATCATGGTAACCTGAAGTCTTCCTAACCTTATGATTCTCTTGAAGAGGATAAATAAAATGCCAATGATAACATGGAATGATAAATAAATTTTAAGTCTTCAAAACCCAGCCATGAATAGGCTAAGCATAAGAAAGCATTAGTCATATATTCATTTAAAAATGCAATGTGTGGTTTATACTGTACTTTAGTAATGTTCAATGCATTTGTTATTTTTAGTCAGATTAATTTATGCTTGGCAATTTTAAGGAGATATACATTTTAGTTCTCTGTGACAAAATATCTGATTAGGGTATTTGAGGATGCCCCAGTTTGGTACACTTTACAGATCATACCCCAAGACCGTGTGTGTCTCTATGGTAATGTGCAGGGAGGGGAGAATACAAAGGGAACACAGGTAGAAGATGAGTCCTGTATATTGATGAGTGAAAAGCTGTGCCTTACAGATGGCTCCGTGAACCAGGATAACAGAGAGCACGTCCAGCTGAGAGCAGACCAAGAGAGAACACAAAGAAAGAAACCAGATAGTAAGTGGGAAGCCATCAGGGTCCAAGGAGCTATAAATGAATTGAAACTGAGGAGCACGTGGAGAAATCCTAAAAGAAATGATAGCAATAAAGATGGGCACACACAAGAGCCCCAAATAAATTCTACCCAGTGTCTGCAGAATCAAGAAATGAAGCCCATCTTCCAGTATCCTTTGCTCCATTTGCAAGTGTCTCTGAGGACATGTACGTATATTCTTCCCTCCCACGGAGATCATAAGCTCAGGAAGGATTAAAAATGGACATCCTGGGATTTCGGCAGCAAGAGATTTATGGAGAACACACACACCAGGACTAAGTTTGTTGGGGTCCAAGATGATAGACTCAGCCATAATGTGGGCCCACGAGGGGTTGTAATAAAAATAACATTCAAAATAACAGGAAATGTGTGCTGAATATGTCCCTAGTACTTTAAATGCTTTATTCTTATTTGACATTCCTAATAACTCTACTGGTAAGTTAAGATTCTTTGGGCTACAAGAAACAGAACCCTCTACTCAAACCTACTTAGCCAGGAAAAAAATCTATTCTCTTAAAAGAGGAAGCCTAGAAGTAGGGCAGACTTTAAAATTGGGTCAACGCAGTGCTTTGTCATGTTATCAAAGAACTAGGTTTCAGTCTGTCCCCATGATCTTCCATCCATAGTGTAGACTGCATCCTCAGAGTGTCGTAAAATGGCTACGGCAGCTTCAGGTTGTCACATCCAATGTTCAGATGGAAAAGGGACTCCTTGGACTGTAGCCAATAGCTGTGGCAAAGGGAGCAAAATCTAACCTCCTAAAATAATCAGGCCAAAAGTGAAGCAGAGTATTAGGATTAGACATGCACATGGGCTAAGACACTGCAGCAGGTAAGCAGACTCCGACACCTAAAGCCAGCTGGTCAGGGAGCTGGGGAAGCCAGGAGCTGGCCGGCAAAGTCAGCAGCCGACTAGATGCAAAGCCCTTGTCAACTTTAAAACTAGCAAAATGGGGGAAGCCACAGTCCTAGAAGAGCCTTGCGATTCCCTTAGGAGCTGCTCACAAGCCTCTAACCAGAAATGGACTATGAGACAGATAAAGCCTCTACAGCTGGACTAATGGAGACAAAAGTTTAAAAATAACAATAATAATGAGGTCATTGTAGGATTCTCTTTTTTTCCAGTAGGGAGGCTGACAATTACTCAAACTCTATGTCATATCTGAATTAAAGACACAGGTTTCCTTCAAAGACATATTAGATACTAAATTACTAGAGCCATCCCTGAAAACTCACAGTCTATTCTACCTTAGGCCCCTACTAGTTTCTGAATATGCATTTTTCTCATTGCTTCTCTCAGCCTTGATGGCCCTCCTCAAATTCTCCCTGTTCTTGGAAGGGAAATGCCTGAGGTAACCCACTGTTACGCAACATCTGAAAACACAAGGGCAAAGAACCAGCTACTCTCCAAGAATAGTATTCCTATTGAAAATTTCGACACATTCCCCTCTTGGGTGAAATCATTTATATTCAAATCACAACAAAGCAACATATTACGATTTCCTTAAGTACTAAGTTTGACAGTTGATATCTCTGACATTTCACATTGACACTTCTTGTTTTATTTTTATTGTGAAGGCATATCCTCATATTTTCAAATGCATGGTTTGGCTTGTGATTGTCTTTCAATTTCTTTTAGAGCAATTTTTGCAAAACCATGGATAAGTCAAAAATTCATGTTATTTCCAAATATGAGTTCCATCGTGGAATCAGTGTAGTGTAGACAGGTCTAAATATCAAAGAAGTGTTTGGGAAGGATGCGGCTAATGAACACACAGTATGTCGATGGTTTGGAAGTTTCATTCTGGTGATTTTAATCTTGAAAATGAGCCACATGGGTGACCTGAGACCAAGGTGGATAATAATGAGCTGAAAGCTGCAGCGTAAGCAAATCCATCTCAACTTTCATGTGAATTAGGAGCAAGGATTGACATTACTATTCCAACCATATTGGACCATTTGAAACAAATGAGCAAGGTAAAGAAGTTGGATAGATGGGTTCCTCGTGAATTAAACAAGCATTGAAGAGAAATCATCTTGAAGCTTGCCTTTCTTTGCTGTCACAACATAAATGCGAACCATTTCTACACTGGATTCTTTTTTTTTTTATTTCAGGGTATTAGGAGGGTACAAACATTATGGTTACACTTCATGTCTTTGCCTCACCCAAGCGAGGGTTAAAGGCATGCCCTTCCCCCCTACAATGCTCCCCATGTCCTTTAGTTGCGGGTTTACCCCTCCAACCCCCTAATCCCTGGAGAGTATTACTGCCATGTGAGCACCCTAGTGTTCATCAGTTAGTACCAATTTGATCGCGAGTACAAGTGCAGCCCATTCTTCCGATCTTGTGGTGCCTCACTTTGGATACTGGGTTTAAGTTTAATCCAGGAAAGTTTAAGAGATTCTTTTTGATAATCGCAAGTGTTAGGCACAATGGTTGGATAAAGATGAAGTGCTGAAACAGAGTCCAAAACCAAATATTCATCAAAAAAAAAGCTACAACAAAATCTCAAACTACAGAAGCTGAACTTGGAAACTCTGTCATCCACCGTATTCACCAGACCTCGAACCAACTAACTACGACCACTTCTTCCAGGCTTTGGACCACTTCTTGTGAGGAAAAATATTCAATTCTCAACAATCTGTGGAAAACACCTTTCACGATTTCATTCCCACTTGCTCTCCAGGCTTCTTTGCTGCTGGCATAAACAAAAGCTACCACTAAGACTGCAAAACTGTGTTGATAGTTTAGGGACATACATCAATTAATTGTACTGTTTCTTGTTTGAGATATAATATACTAAACTTTTTATTTGAAATTGTACATTTCATATTTAATGACCTAATGTGAAGTAAAAATTTGAGTAAGAGTCTGGCTAATTTAGGTCACAAGGCCCCTGTTTCTCTTTAATTATCTGGACAGTTTGCAAACATCAGGGCTGGGTAAGAGGTGGTCTAAATTCTCTGTGTATCAGGATAAAAGTTTTAAATTAACCTGTGTATCATTCTTCTTCAAATTTTTTCCCTCCTATCCTATTCCCACCCTTCACATAGCAACAAGGACTTTCTTCTTTCGTGCTGCCCTCGGGTACGATTGTTACAGCAACAGCACATTGAGAAAAAAAGGCAGATGCACAGGCTTGAATTTCAAAATGTGCTTCTGAGGTCCTTGGTGAAGATAATCACTTTTGAAAGAAAAGGCTTTCTTTGCAAGAACCTGGGCATTTTGAGTGGCAAAAGAAAAACGTTTTATGATCAATAACAGATTCAGGGATGAAGAACTCACTGTCCCATCCCATTCCTAAACCATTGTCAACAAATGGACCAGGAGGAAATGCCTGTGTTGGGGGCAGGGGAGGTGAGGAAGTAGGTAGTGGAGAGGCTGGAAGGGACCATGTGACCAGTGGTAGAGTTAGTGTCAGGAGTCTCCTAAGAGCCTCCCTGGGGGAAGAGGTCAGTTGGCAGCACCAGGGGCAACTATTGGGAGCTGAGTCAGTGCCTAGAGACCCTCTGGTTGCCAGTGGAGGGTGTCACAGATGATTGCCTCTATCACGTACTAGCTGTCCTTCTCAGGTCATCAATAAACCGTACTCAGCAGCCAGTGATGAGCCTGTGGTCATCCAGCAAAAGTGGCGTCATTCAATTCCTCTCAAAATTTGCTCAGTGGTATCTGAATTGCTGCATGAGTCAAGTGACCCTTCTCAATGGCCCAGGGCAATCAGCAGCCCCATAGGCCTGAAGATGGGGGCCCGGATGCCTAGAAAGTTGCTGATGTTGAAGATGGGATAGACTGTGCCAGGGTGGGTGAACAGACTTGTTTGAGATACTCTTTTAAGAGCCTCCAGTGGTGAAAGATCTCACCTTCCCTCTTCAATATTGTTGGCTTATAGCATTGGCCTATTTAGACCAAGTCCACAATACCAGTTATAAACCTGAAATGTATCAACTCTCCTTCAATACAAATCCATAATAATTTCCTTCAGCTACCACAAGTGCTCACAGGATTTGACCCAAAAGATTGAGAGGCCTTCTGCTCCAGTACAAGGAGCAATATGGAGACCAGAACTTCCAACTGAATTCCTTATGGAACTCAGCGCACCACAGCCTTGGAAAATCCTTGTGTACTCCTAAGGCCTTGCCTGCCAGTGAGAAAATGATTTAACCTCACAGGTCTCACTTTGCTTGTCTGCCAAATGAAGAAGTTGGGTCAGATGGTTTTTACAGTAATTGAATCTGTGATTTCCAAAGTCCTTGGCTGGACTTCAACAGAAATCTTTCACTTTGATTTATTCCTGTCTCCAGGACCAAAAGCTGTGAAGCTAATTGACAATCACCAAAACATCAAGAGATGCAGAGGAAAAGAAAGCTGTCTGTCACTATTAAAGGCACAACCAACAGCTGGAGTCCCATTGACATTGGTACCCCTATTGCCTTGGAGACCTGGCTGCCCACTACCTGAATGGGTCCTGTGAGAAACAGAGAACTGAACTATGAGCTAGCGAGGAACATTCCTTGCCAAGTTTGTCACTGCAGGGTTGACAGAAGAGTTTTCTTCTTAAATATAGTCTATGCCTAAAACGTGAAATCAGTTCTCTCTAACTCCTTGATTTTGGGCCCATCTATGATTTCTTAGTGATTCTTGTAAGTGACATGATATCTCTCAGGTTTCTAGAAATCAGACGTCATAAAAGGGTACCATAGGACAGATTGGCTCTATGAATATGCTTTATTTAGCCCACCCAGAATTTTAATTTTTTTTTATTAATTGCCAAAATTTGCCAAGAAGAGAAAGACTTAGCAATTCTATTGGATCTCAGTAGCAGAAGACATGAGGCCTCCATTCCTCTCTCAGGACAGGAGGACTTCGTTCTCCTCAGTCTCCACCTGCTCACTTTACCTCCCACATTTCCTGCCTGCCCCTGCAGGCATTTGTGATTGTATGCCCTGTTGTGAATTCACACATGTACAACAAAACCCATCATCCTCCAAAGGCCTGGAGGATTCTAAACACTCACAAAATATGTTTATCAAATTTCCCAGAAAGTTTTATGTCTTCTAGATGATTGAAAAACGCTAATTTATTTAAGCAGGACTTGTAGCTCTGTGCACAAGAACAGTTGGCAGTTTATGCTGAGATTCCTCAGGATATTTATTTGGTAAAAACAAGCTCAGTGAGACCAAAGCAAAGCTTCCAAGGGGAAACATCCCTGGGAAGACTTTACAGGGTCTCACAATCTCCTGTGATTCCCTCACCCCCTCTCCCTGCATTGCTGGCTCCTCCCTCCAACATGATTTACACATCAAAGATTTTAGCCCTGTTTGCATTTTACTGTAATTATTTGATTAGGAATCCATCAACTTTTCTCACCTGGGGGCTTCTCTTGAAGAAGAAAACACAGCATCCTAAATACTTAGCATTGTGCTTGGCACATAGTAAATGCTCAGTAATTGGGTCCTCAAACCATCTAGGAGCTGCTTAGGCAGCTGCCACACCCCTCGCCAAACCCTGAGGTGTTTCCAAGGACAGAGCCCTGATGCACACTATGTACATATGTATGTGCATCCGTGTGTGCGTCTGTGTGTGTGAGAGAGCACAGCACAGTCTCACAATTGCCTGCGGCCCTTGTCTTTGAGGTGGCAAATTATTAGGAATGAAAACGAGCATAGCCGGGTTATACGCTACTGCCCTCAGAGCAGCTCCCCTTCCAAGTTGCCCCTTCCCAAGTTCAGCTCTCCCTTTCCCTGACACAACTCATTCTTGTCACTCTCAGTCTTGCCAACTTATGCAGCCAACACATCACCTACAAGATATAATTCCAGTCACTTGGCAGACAGTCAAGGACCTTCACTATCTCATCCCAACCTGTATCTCTAATCTCCCACAACCTGTCCTCTCTTTTCTTCTTGTACCTGCCCTTGAGAATCCACAACACTTCAGTACCTCAAAGTGCTGTGGCAAGTTCCCCAGAAGAAGCATATTTCCACACTGCCATGTCTTTGCCCCTGCTGTTTCCTCTGTCAGGAATACCCTTTCTGCTTTTCACCATCTGGTGCTCGCAGAACATGTGGCCAAGGCCAGCCTCTCTGCCATGGTCACTGGGCTATCGGCACAATGCCTGAACAGCTGGGCATGCAAGTGCCAAGACCATATGCTGGGAACCTTCCATTGTAGCTTATTCCATGAAATGAAGTAGACAGGCCATCGTGCCAGCGGTGAGCAGGGACACCTCCAACGTGCAGGGTCATAGGGCATTGGCGGGAACAATGACAGCCAAAAGACAGGCCTGCTCATACCTGACCGGACTTCCCAATTTTCTCTGCCTGGTGTTTGAAACAAATACTGAACCACTTTGGACATGAATAACCCCACAGAGTTCTATGAATGCCTGTAAATGGAGTGGAAAGAGAAGATTACAGTAGGATATATTGCTTCCTACTATGGGCAAGTAGACACTTCAGTGGTAAATATACAAAATAAGCTATCTTTAGCTAGATGCATACACCAACCTAATGAAGTAGGTGGCACCTCTTATGTGAATGTTCTCTCAGCACAGATCAGACCTCCCCTTTCTTCAACCTGTAATGAACAACTTGGAAAGTAGTAAATATTCAAGCCAGACTGGATACCCTATCTGTGGTGCAGACACTGGGAAATTCCATTAAATAATGAAGCTCAAATTTTAGAGTATTTATTATATGCTAGACAGTTTGCTAAGAACATTGCAAGCATTATCTCATTTCATTTAAAACTCACAAAGCAGCATAAATCATTCCTGTTCTTAAAGAGGGTACAGAGTTATTTGTGTGTCTGTGACCTGCAGACCCTTGTTCGGGTTGAGCAAAGCTTCAGGCAGTGGTAAGTCACAGCTGTACAGTGCTAGAAAGTGGCTTTTCTCTTTTGTTGGCCTGTCCAAGCCTTTTCCAGAGGAAGAGAGAAGAGAAGTGGTTGGCACTGCAGTCATTTTGTTGCTGCTAATTAAAAACCTGAAACCAAAGGCTGCAGGTGAGGTGAGTAAGTCCAAGCCTGGGGCAATATTTTATTATTTTAGCCGAAGAGAGGGAGGACATGGAGGTCACTTCCTTCCAAGAGGAAATAGAGCCCATTCAGGACATTCCAACTGTGATGTGGACCTGATTGACCCTTAAACAAACGGCCTTGGGTCTCTCTGTGTCTGCTGCATTTGCCTGGTAGCTTTGCAGTCTACAAAATGCAAGAAGAGAAGAAAGGTAGAAAATGTATGTTCATTGTGTAAACCATGTGCTAGGCACTGTGGGAGTCATCACCACACAGGTTATCTTGTTTGACCTCACAACTCTACGAGGTGGAGAATGTTATGCCCACTTTATAGATGAGCAAACTAATTCAGAGAACTTCTGTCCTCTCCCTGCTTTAGGACTTTCAGAAGCTTAGATCTATTTCTTTCTCTCTTCCCAAGTCTACCTGGCCAAGGAGAGAGGTATTAGGGAAAAGACAGTCTTACGTGGTCCTATTGTGATCTGGCTTCAGAACCAGATAATTCATTCTCATATGAATCATTGTGAATCATATAAATGTGATACAACGAAAGTTATCTATTGCCTACTAAGCACTATTTCAGGTACTTGAATACATCGGCAAACAAAACAGACATAAAACCCTGTCCCGGAAGAGCTTTCATTCTTTATCTCGGGCCATGTCTACAGGTTCTTAGAGACTCCATTCTGAGGTCATCAATTGAGGTAGGCAGTACCTCTCCTCCTGCTACCTTCTTCTGTGCCACACCAGCATCTGAAAGGGAATTTCCAACCTCTTGGACTGTGGATGCTTAAGAGGAAGAGATTTTCACGCTAAGTTCCAGCCAGCTCCCTCCTGCAGATCCAATTGTCCCAAGTTCACACAGCCTTGCTCTTGGCAGTCTGACTTTGTGCCTCCACCAGCCATTTCTCTTCTTCATTTCACTTCTTTTTAGCAGGTAGAAATTATATAGCAGGCCTTACGCTGTACTTCAAGGGGGTGCACACCAAGCCCTTGGAGGAGCCCCCTTGCAGCCCTATCACTTGGCTGGAGGTGAAGGGCAGCACCCTCCTCCCAATTCCCATGGGGAGTGGAGAAAACAATCTTCTTTCTCTTAAAAACATGCTCCTGTCCAGGACTCCTCAACTTTCACCTTTTCATAGATTACGTGCGCTGACCAATTCTAACTACACATGGTTTTGAGCACTGAAAATGTGACTAATCCAAATCGAGATGTCCTATAAGTGTAAACTATAAGCCATGTTTTGAAGACTTAGTGTAAAAAAACCCCAAAAAGTAAAAATTTCCTTAATTTTTATACTGACTACATGTTGAAATGATCCTATTTTGAATATGTTGGATCAAATAATGTATTATTAAAATCAATTTTTTTTTTTTTTTGCTTTTTATTTAAAAAATAATTACTACTAGAAAACCACTACTTGGAATTACCTATGTGGCCCACATATTTATATTGGGTAGCACTTCTATGAATGAATGATCTGACTACACTGGAAGAATAGGTTTCATAGCCTATTTTGTATGCATGGCCTGAAATCTCAACTGAGAATGTGTAGTATTGAACATCTGTTATATTATTGTAGGCCTTTAGGAGCTCAGCCACCTAATGTGTGTGGTGCTCACCATCTGGGGGATGGACACGCTTGAAGCTCTGACTCGGGTGGGGCAAAAGCAATATATGTAACCTAAACATTTGTACCCCAATAATATGCTAAAATAAAATAAAATTTAAAAAAAAGAAAATTGAATTGTTACTTCATTTTACATATGTATCTTTCTGGAGAGAACTGTAACAGTTTTCATCAGATTCCTGATGGGTCTATCATCATAATTTTTTGTAGGCCTGTCATCCTTTCTCAAAAAAAATTTAAGAATTCTTATTTAGAGGGGTCGGGAAAATGGTGGATTAGCGGTGGCCTCCTGGATCTCTGCTCCCAGAGTGGGAGGTGAAGAACACGGACACCCACACGTGAGTGAGGCACTCCCCTACAGGATCAGCTTCGTGAATCTACAGAGAAGCAGCGAGGAACAAGCAGTCCTGCGGATAGAATAAGGTTAGCTGGAAAAACACTTGCAAATTACCAGAGAGTGTGGTACAAAGGGGAAGGGCAGCGCGGGACAGCCGTGAACCACGGCGGGCTGGCCCGGGTAGTGAGATCTGACTCACAGGAAAACAACTCTTCCTTTTCCAAACCCCACTCCCACGCAGGCAGGGAAGTGCCAGAAGTCAGTGCGAAGTGGTAGCACAGACGGACAAGCGGTGGGGAGCTGAGACAGGAGCAGGGTCCATTTTGAACGCGCCGGAGCGCGGCACTGGGTCGGCATCGGAGGGGAGGGACTGGCCCGAGCGGGCGCTCCCCAGATCGGACGCCGCCCAAGCCCACAGGGGAGAGTTTGGAGGCAGCTTCTTGCCACAGGAGACCGCCAGGACTAGATCGGGGGAGGGGAACTCCATAAAAGAGGCTCTGCCAGTGGAAATTGCTGAAAGTTTGGCGGGCGCTGGGAGGGACACAGCACAGAGTCCTTCCGCGGATCGGTCCAGAGTTGCTGTGTGTAGGGCGGGGGCAGCGGGCTCGGCGTGCGGCCCTGGGAGGCATCTCTGGGAGTCGGCAACAGTGGACCCTGACTCCGGATGCCCTCCTGGTGCAGTCGGCTTCAGTGCTGACTAGCAGGGGATGGGCAGCCGCAATTCGGGGAACGCAAAGCCTGTGACTGCAGGGACTTGTTGCCTGGGCATCCGCCTGAGTCATAGCCGCTGCCTCTGCGGCAGAGCTGGTCGCGCCCTGAGAGGAGGAGAGAAGAGGAAAGTAGCGCGCGCAGCCACTTTTTCTCCTGAATCTGCGGACAGTCTGTCCCAGCCGCAGACTCAAGCCCCGCCTACAAAAGGGCGGAAAAGGGAGAAAGAGCGATATTTCTGCTGAGTTTCCAGGCGGTCTCCGGCGGCCCTGTTCCATTCAGTCGCTGGCGCTGTCCGCAAAGGTGATGGGGAACTGAGGGAGAACTGAGGGAGACTGCTTATAGAACTGTGATCCGGGACATATAAGTCCCCCTCTGCCCGGCGATTCGACTTCCACCCCAACACACCGCGCTAAAGGGCCGGCCTCCGCCACTAGGCGGAGTAAAGGGGACTTTTTTTTTTCTTTTAAATTTTTTGTATAGCTGTGATCCGAGATGACATAACTAACCCCTCCACCAGGCGACTCAACCCCTACCCACGCATCGCGCCAAAGGACCTGTCTCTGCATCCAGGCGGAGTAAAGGGGTCGTTTTTTGTGGGTTTTTTTTATCTTTTTTTTTTCTTCTTTTCTCTATATACATATTTCTCTTAATTCTTACTCTTTATTGTTTTTTGTATATATATATTTACATATATACACTTTTCTTCTTTCCTTCTATTTCCCTTCTTCCTCCTTTTTACTCTCTTTCTGCCAGTGCGTATGTGAGTGGGTGTATATCTGAAACTCACGACTGCAGGAGCCCGATTGTTGAATCTCCACAGCAGGGCTATTTTGCACCAAAGAGACAGCACGCACCCCTAAAAGTGTGTAGTGACCAAGGAGGCCACTCTTCAAGCTGAAACACGCAGTCACCTCTCTGCTGCGACTTGGTAGCTAGAGCTGCCGGCCAAACGGACAGACTCCACTACAGGAAGGGCCGAGTAGAGAGTGAAGGAGGCTGTTTTCCCAGTGGGGTCCTGTAGCCTCATTTTTGCAGTGACGTGGTAATCAGCGCCTCTTCCCAAAGAATTAATTCCCCACCCTTGGCAGTGCAGAGAAACAAGGGAAGCTGTTCTCTGGACTGTGACCATGTAGGGGTGGTGGATGACCCTTGACTACGATCTGACCACCAATATTGCATACCAAAGGGACTGACCCCACATCCACTGGGGTGGAATAGCAGGACAGGCTGCTTTCTGGTCTGGGTCCCTCAGGGGCCTTAGGCAGGGCTTCTCTAGAATCCCTAAAGTGTGTACTTCTTACCAGCTAGTCAACCCTGCCCTTGAAGGGGTTGAATAATAAGGGTCGCCAATTCCTGAGCTGAGACGCCAGGTAGCCCCAGGAAGTGCCTTTCCCCCAGTCTTGGGGGGTTATCTGCCCCTTTGGCAGGTGAAAATCCGCCCTCGGAGGAGGAAAGAAATGAGAGAAGACGTTTTTCAGGCCGGGCCTTGTGACAGTCTCAGCCAACGCCCCTCCCACAGCCCTCCAGGACAGAGCCCGCCCCTGAAGGTAGGAAGAAAGGAGAAAAAATACTTTCCCCATAGGACTAGCCTGAATCTGTATGACTTTGGATCTAAGCAAAAGGGGACAGTGTGTTGATGCTATACAGCTGATCGGTTTTGAACACCTGACAAGAACATAACACAAAAGCTTGTACTTGGTGCCCAGGCTGTAGTCATCTTAGGGGCTAGTAGTCTGGGAAGGAAAATCTCAACCAGAGTCCTCAGCAATTGCACCAACTGGCACACGCATTAGGAATTCCTCCACAAGAGTGCCTAATAAGCCCTGAATAACATACTAGCAGCTCTCTGCTAGCTACAGATCAAGCAATTCTGAACTATACTGCCTCAGGCATGCTGATTCCTGCTGCTCTTCTCACCACACCTTAAGTGGTAACAAGGCTCAAGTAGCCCTTGGGAGTGGCAAAACATTTCCCAAAAACTCAGGCTTTTGTATGTCCCATTTGGGATTTTAGAGCTCAATTCAAAGATTCTGGAATACGTTGACAACTGACTTCTCCACGCAAAATTCAAGCAACAAAAGAGAGAGCAACCTCATAACTAAACCCAGTGCCTTCCACCTAAACCAAGTAGTCGATAGAGGAGTCACACACTCAAAAGTGACCCAACTCCTGGAAAGCTAAGCAAGGAAAAGAAACTCACTAATCTCTGTAAGCAGAAGGAGCAAACAACAGGCCAGAGATAACCCAACAGGCCAAAACCCCACCAAGACAGCACAAGACCAGGGAACATCTCTTAAGCTCTGCCAAGGACCATCCCTTTGGAGCCCCAAAATTAAGTTGATAAACCAGTCATAGCACATCCAGTCCTTGACAAAGTAGCCCGATGAGAAAGAATCAATGAAAGAACACAGGGAACATGAAAGATCAGAGAGAAAAGTCACTTCCAAAAGAAAATATTCAATCTCCATCAACAGATACCAATGTACATGATATGATTAAGCTGACAGAGGAAAGAATTCCGATTATGGATTGTAAGGAAACTGAACGGAATAGAAGAGAAAATAGAATCCCAACATAAAGAAACAACAAGAACAATCCAGAAAATGAATGAAAAATTTTCCAAAGAAATTGAAATACTAAGGAAAAACCAAACAGAAATTTTGTCAATGAAGGAGGAACTCAGGGAACTTCAAAATACAATGGAAAGCCTCAAGAACAGAATGGATCATGCAGAGGAAAGAATCTCAGAGCTTGAAGACAATGTCTTTGCGCTGAACAAATCAGATGAAGAAAAAGAACTCAGAAGCAACAGACAAGACCAAAGCCTTCAAGAAATGTGGGATTATGTAAAGAAACA